>NC_081525.1:20716961-20881961 GCF_030273125.1 Centropristis striata | reverse complement strand
TAAAATTTGCTGCTTTAAATATAGATAAAACCTTCAAAATGTCTCTTGCTTGCCTTGGAGGACTAAAAGAAGACAGTTCCGAGTGGCAATCACGCCACCTTGACATCTGCTTTGCTGTATAATCCAGACTGCACTTAAAACAGCCTACAATAGGTTTCCATCGCCCTGATGTGCCCTGTGTGAATAATGATTGTTGTCTAAGTAGCAAAGGCGGACATAGCATGACTGTTATTGGTTTGCCGTCAGAGACTGTTGTTGGTATCCTATATCCTACCAGTGTCCTCATTGTTTTTATTTAACCATAACCATGATAATTCCCTAACCAAATCTAAAAGTTTTTTTTCTTTGGCTGGTCTAATGTTCAACAAGAACCTAAACGACAGAATAGACCATTTGCCAACAACACTTCAGTCAGACAACTCACATTATGCAGTATATGTTTATTGCAACAGCAGAACATATTAGATTTGGCGACTAGGCTCCGACCTCATCACTCCTCAGGCAGTTACATGAGGTATTGAGGAGTTATGTAGTAAAATGCCCCTGTCTGAGCCTACAGGTGGATGCTGGGGTGGTGTTGGAGCAGCAGCAGCAGCATTGGCAGGCAGAGGGAGAGCTCAGGATTATTCTCATCATAAATAGACCGGCAGATTGGATAGAGGGTGTGTTTTGGTGGAGGATGTATAAGGAGTGAGGTATGGTATGTGTATGGCAGCACGCTCGAGTTGCCTGTCTGAACTAGCTTGAGGCGTCGCTCAATATATGAGCGTTTTGCGGCTCATGGTACCACAGAGCGTTCTAAAAATAGCACACACGTCATTATACATACACTTCAGTTCACAGTTGTAATAAAAGGCTGCAGTTTCTTTGAATTTAGGCTCCAAAACCTCTGATCTATGTTTAAAGGTACTTAAAAAACGTGATTCACAAACCAATACCCATCCACCTCGATTCCCGCCCCGAGTAAGTACTACATCTGCAAGATGGCGCCAGAGGACAGTCGACAATGTAAATGTGAGTCGTATTTTGCTGCCTGTAAAAACGCCTTATATTGACGTTTTTTGAGGGGAGACAATTCTCAAAATGTTACCACCACCTCGTTCAGTTTTTTTGTGTATAACTAACATAGAGTTATATTCTGTGCCGTGATTTCCAAACTTAGCACAGCTAACGTTGACTCAATTGGTGCTGCCACCAACAGCTAAATGTAGTAACCTACGTCACTGCTTTTAGTTAAGGCTGAGTGGCCATATCCATTGTAAAAATAAAAAAAACCCAGCTGGAGTCGGCCTTTAACCCTTATGAGCATTTTCTAAAATGTCAACTCTATGGATGAGTAAAAGGAACATCACCTTTTTTTTTCAAATTTTGAAAAATCAAATTGTGTTTCCCTGTCATGCTTTTTACAAGAAAATGGCCAAAAAATTGTGGATACAACATCAGAGGCTCTTTAAGTAAACTTTTTGCATAAACCTTAAATATACTTGAAGGCGTTAAAAGAGCTCAAAAGTCACTATCATGATTATCTGAAAGAAGCATTTTATATGTTCTAATATTCCAATTTTATTTTTGTTTTATCTAATATAAAGTGAAATTGTACTGTAAATACTTTAGAAATGTATTGTATTTTGTGTATGTATTTATTTATTTATTTATTTTTTGAAGAGGTTTAACCACCCATTGGAGATGTTGAAAGTTTTTTTTTCTTTTTAGTTCTTGTGGAGTTTCTCACTTTCTCACTTGAAATGTAAAAATAACAATGTGGGTGGCCAGTAATAAACATAGACAGCTGACGTTTGTTAATACTGTGGACGTTAGATAAGTAAACCCTGAAGCATCATAAAGGGCCTCCTGTTGAGAAGGAAGTTCAGGACAAAGTTATTACTTTTTTCAGTGGAAAGGTTTAAGACGATGCCCACTTAAAGGTATCTCTCTGACACTTTCTCTTCTGTTTCTTTCTGGGGTTTTTTCAGCTTTCATGACTTGTGTGCTGTTTTGTTAAAGATTTGTGGCTCAATAATGCTTTCTTAAAGTCTATTTGATAACTTGTTTTCTCATATTAGACCCAAGGCAACTCTCTGATTGTGAACATTTCCAAATGGAAATTACTTTTGTGGTTCAAAACTGCGAATGACAGTAGTTCTGAGGAAGAAAAGGATAGACCCATTCAGGTGTAGGACATGTGTGACACTTCCTATTAGAGGGCTCATGGTGCGGGACAAGAATGAAATGAGACAATCTGATCAAATACAAAAAAAATAGCTGTGATCAGGTATCTTTAGACAGCTAGGCTAGTTTAGTTAGAGGTGTCTAGAGGTGTCTTTCAGACACAGATTAGCCGGACAAAGCACAGGTATTATGCTGGAGCCCCCTCCCGAGGTCAACTTTATCCTGTGTCCTTGATTTTGAGGCTTATTTCTCTCAGGTCTCCTTTTTTTTTAATCAACCAACAGCAGCCACCCTGTTTAGAGGATGACTCTGTAGCCTTTGTCTCTTTCCGTCCATCTCTTCTTTCTGACACAAGACCAAACAGGATGCAGGGTAAAAATGCTGCTCTGACAGAATAAATGCTGATACTGTAGATGTGAAAGGTCAGCAGTATAGAGGAGCAGAGGAGGGTCGTTAGGAGAATTTCAGAGGCGTCTGGCTGTCAACGTGATTTCCTTTGACATGGGATCTTGTTCTTTTGGGAGACTAAGACAGACTCATGGGCAGACATGCACAGAAGCAGCTCGACAGGCAGGAAACCAGAAAGACAGTAAGGCAGGATGGAGACATACATGTAAACACACAGACAGACAGCAGCCAAAGAGAAACTGATACATAAGCAGGCCATTAAATTGGCCCATTCATCACATAGACAGTGAAACTCGGGACAGTTTTTTGGATGACGTTGACAATATTTCCTACTGTCTGTGCCTTTGAGCGGAAAGTAACAGATTATGATGAATCGACCATCAGTCTGAGAAAAGAGAAGTCTCTGAACAAGACTTGATCAAAACCTAGTGTAAGGCCGGAGCCTATCCATGTGCTTAATTGTGACCAAATTAATACAGGGGTAGCCAGCATTTATGGCTGAAATGTGAATTCCTGAGTTGCAATGTGGTAACATTGAAGTGGTGGGTTGTTGAAGTGTAACGTTGGGCCCGTACATTCAAATGGTAGTGGCAGCAACAACAACTGCATAGTGATGAAGTGGATCAGCTGATTGGTCGGCAATTGGCGAGGCAAACACATTACCAGCTGACTGGCACTCAAATAATTAGAATTATGGATAAAAGGGATATATCCTTCCAAAACAACATAGCAGACTGGTCAGAGCAGCAGCCTTTTCATTTCTACTGATGCCATTGAAAATACTGTTGTAGCGCCCAACTGCAGCAATTAGCAAGTCGCAAACCCACTGAGGTGAGGTTTGTTATGCAGCATGCTTCCTGCTAGAGAGGAATTGAGGATTGCTAGATTTAATTGCTGCATTTCTATTCTTAAGTCATAAAATCCCATTCATTAAAGCAACATTACGTAGAATTGTTATTTTTTGCTATTTACGGCACCTACAGTTTGAGAGTTCAATTTACTTCTATGCATGGTAGTAAATATACACCTATACACCCTCAAGTCGAAACACCACCTCGTTAAAGTTAATGAAAATGTTGTGCACATTCCATGGCTCACCTGATCCATTTCCTTCCTGCTATTCATTGTCACACAAACGAACACACAACACATCTTCTTTGTAGCATCCATGTGTTCCCACAAAACAAAATAAAGCTTATGAACACACTGTCGGAAGAACAACTTTCCAAGAGAACTGCAAGAGGCATTATGTTTTCAGGTTGACCATCCGTCCCATTCTTGTGAACACAATATCTGCCTCAAGGGATTTTCCACAAATTTGGCAGAAACATCCACTGAGACTCAATCATGAATTGACTAAATTTTAGAGGTCAAAGGTCACTGTGCCATCACACACGTCTCATTCGAGTGAACAAGATATCCCAGGAACGTCTGGAAGGATTCTCTGCAATCTTTGTACAAACATTCTCTTGGACTCACAGTTGATCTGATTTGATTTTGGAGTTTAAAGGTCAAGGTCACAGTGACATTTTTGGCTATAACTTAAGTAATAATTTGCTAAATTTAACAAACTTTGCATAAAATGTCGAATAGGATGAAGTGATGCAATTTTATATCCAAAAGATCAACCGTCAACTTGTGACATCATAATTTTTCAACACCACAACTCAGGAGAGGAGATATATGGTCAGATACTGAATTGTTGACACAAATCTTAGGTGCTCACCTTAAAACTGTGGTGATCGTGTGGATCTTCGTGTGAAGCTTCGGATTTTAGAATTTAAAGCATCCTCGAAACGCATAACACATTACCTAATGCAAAGCAGTAGTGATGGCCAGATGAAGCCTCATGAAGCCTTAAAGCTTTCCAGCCGACTGACTGGAAAAAAAAAAAAAGGTTAATTTCTTGAGGCTTCATGTGCTCACAAACCCCCCTGCTGGTCAAAACCTTTATTGTCATTTCAACTATTTGTGATGGCCTCTTGGCTGTCTTGCAACAGTGTCGGCATGGGAATAATCACTGCCAAGAACAATATAATTTTGATTGTGTGTCATGCATTCATTCATTTAGCTGTTTTTGATTAATGTGTGGGTATTGATAATAGAGGTCTATTAATTAAAAAGAACGTGTCAGTGTGATTTCAGTCAATGTTTAAATAAATCCAATAGGACATGAGATGTTTGTTAAAACTGTTGAGGTGTTTTCCAAAGATGGGACATTGATTATGCTTATGAATACTGGGGTGATGATGATGACTATATTCATTTTTATTAAGAAACAATACTTTATGCTTATATGTTCATAAATCACGCCAACACTCGAACCACTCCCTGAACCAGCTGAACCACTCACCCTTGAAGAAACATGCCTTGATACGCGCTTCATAAAAGACTTCCTGGATTTTTTGACATACACTTTGAAGCTTTGGCACAGAACGTCCTATCACTACAAAGCGGTAATTCTAGTAAGAACTGTTATATGGGTAGTTTTGAAAGTCGTGTGCTGACAAATTACATTTAAAGATCACACTGTCTGTATGTCTATCAGCCGTCCTTGCCCACATCCACTGTCAGGATGGGACCGGTCCCATTTACTCCCCTAAGGGTTGCTCCCCTCCTAAACCCCAGAGCTCCAGCTCTTTGTGTCTCCCACTGATAAGAGTAGACTAATATCTGCGGAAGCCACTGCCTGCATGGGAGATAATAAACACACTTTATTCTTACCTCTACTCCATCTGTGCAATGGAAACTGGGATCTAGCCTCGAGTCTATTGTTATTCGGAAAATGAAACCTATTGGTAAGGCTCTGTAATAGCAGAGTAATACTGTAGCTGTGTGATCTACGAGGTACCAGGTATGGAGGGGAGGCTGAAGAATGAAAGAGCAAAATAATACACAGAACCTTGGGGAGAAAATCACTTCTGTCTGATGCATCGGTTGCCCATTCCTCAGACTGTAATTACACAGACCTGTGGATTCCCAGCGTATCTTAAATCTGACCACATCTCACCAAAACATGAATAATGGAAGTCCTAAAGGAGTCTCAATTAGGTTTTTATATTGGGGGGAAATGAATGATTCACATCTTAATACCTTCAACGCTAAAGAAGCTTTTGGAGATCTCTGACAGATATTGTGTTATATTAGTTATAAGTTATTACCGCCCATTCAGCTGCAGCAGCTCGGCCCTCAAACCATCAGGATTCACTGTCAGAGACAAAGTCAGAGAGGCATGTTATTGTAATTCCTCCGCATCCATTTATGTTTCATTAAACAGCTTTATAATATACAGTGCGGGCCGACGATGGATGAGGGGATATGAAGAGCATCAATAATAAAGGAGCAGACATTGATAGTCAGATGACTGTGTGTGTTTGTGTGTGTGGTCTGGACCCACCCCAAGAAAACCTGACACTCACATACTGTCTCAACAGTCAAACAAGGCCTCCCCTCTGACTCTTGCGATCAGCTTTGCATGATGATTACATCCTCTGCAGTGATTTATGTGGCGCTCACCAGCACACCTCCTTGCTCTTAACCCAGTGGGAAATGCCAATAGCCAGATGGGTTGAATGTGTTGACATGCAGTTAAGTCCAACAGGGGGGTTCATAACATTGAGGAGACAAGCTGAGAACAGACAGGCCTTTAGTTCATGTCAACCATGGGTTACCGTCAAACATCCCAGTGCTTCTGTCTTATCTCAACAGGGTTGCTTTTAGATGTACGCCGCAGCATCATTGTTGGAAAGGGCTTCAAGTTGTTGTAATGAAAAACCAGATATTTTTTGCCTTACCTGCATCTGGCTCATGACTTCGTTAGACCTTTGTTATGTTCACGGTCTGCTGCAAAACGTCAATTGTGTCAAAGTGTTAGCTGACAAGTCTGGGTAAGCCAGGTAATGAAAAGGCACACACTGAAGCCAGACTGGTAAACTAATAAACAAAGTTAGTCTCAACCCATAGAGAACCACTTATATATTAGTATATTTACAGTTTTGTACTAAAAAGCAGCGAGAAACTTTTTTTCTGCTGCTTTTGGCGGCTCCTGTGGACAAAAGCGATAATGTTTCCATAAACACCACTGCCTCATGTTGTAAAGATCTTGGTCTGGCTAGCTCATTTTGTTTTGGGGGGGAAAAAAAGGCACAAATTACTTTTAATATCATTTATTTTTTTTTTTGACTAAACACCACAGTTTGCACGATGCATATTGATGAGGTAATCTATTTGTGGCTCCTAATAACTGTAATATGATGATTGTGAAACAAAGTACACTTTGTTTTCGCCATCTAACCACAACCACAAAATATAACGTAAGAAAATACTATTTTCTCAAGAAAAAAAAGCTGCTCATTCTCCACCTATAACTTGCCAACGTACTACGAAATAAAAAAAAAATCCAAAAATGGTTTGTCTCATCTCCTACACCAGTTCTGGGAACTGAGTTTCTAACAGTATCTACATCAAATGACATTACTGCCAAACGTTGAAAGTAACCCCATTACTTTTATTGTGTAGCAGTTTAAATAAAGACATCACAGTTAAAGTATGAGACTATAAGATTGACACATGGTACGAATCAAAACAGAGTTGTATTGATTACTCTGAAGACTAAAAACATGTATTTTTTGACTGTGTCTTAATTAAGTAGGATAGAGAATGTTGATATTTGCTTTTCATTAAAAGTCGGACCACAGGAGGCATAATTAACATGTTATTCAACCACTACGGAGATCTCTATTTAGAAGCTGTAGTTGGGGGGACTGCTGAGCATATCAATAAACATCTAAAGAGGTAAATGGTTTTTCAGGGTGTTGTTCTGTAATCAAAGGAGCAATTCTAGCTTCCAGCTGTGATCTTCATTATCCCAAATACAGCTCTTAATATCTGTTGATTATTGCTGAGTTGAATTTATATATAGGCTACTTACGCACAGGACATTTACCTCTAAACCCAAACACACTTTAAAAGACGCTTTGTCATTATGTAAAACTGGTTTCTTTTAAATATGTAAAATCAGTTTGTTTTGGTATCTTTTGTTCCATTTGGACTCACTTTGTAGTCAAATACCCTGAAAGGAACAGACTCTAAGGTTGTCTGGCATTTAATACATAAACTCTGCTTTCTGTTTACCAAACAGAGCAAGATCTATAGAATTGTCACTGTCGAGTGGCTGCAAAAATCAACTGACTTGGCTGCTGTTGTGTGAAGAAACGGTGCCTGAATGTAACCACTACTTAGCAAACTGCTGAATATAATCAAGATGTATCAAGCAGAGAGACACAAAGTCTTCTGCTTTATATTTATCTTATTTTAAACTTGAATGCAAAAAATGTGTTAAAGATAAAACAAAATATTGTAGTTTGGGTTTGGAAATGTACTGTGTTCAGGGACACTAAACAGGAAACAGCTAACACAAGATCAAATTACCTTCCGAGAAAAATCCCTCATACACCCACAGGTGTTTTCAATAATTGCTCTAGTGAAGGTAAAGCTTTGGGGAGCTATGCTTTCGTGTGTGATACCACAACCCAGTTGGAATTAAATGCTGGCATTGTACATTTCTGCAAACCACAGATGTGTTGAAACATTTCTGAACCACTGCTACCCATTCTCATTCCCTCCCATGTTGAAACACATGGTTAACATTGTGAACGGAATAAAAATGAACTGACCATTCGTAAAAGCTCCGCCCCCTTAGTTGCTGTTGCTATGTCCGACAAGCTTAATATGATCATGAGTCTTTAATGTGAAAGTTTGATAGAATGTTAGCCAATAGCTGGCCGACGTAGGATACAGTGATGCTAGCTATTAGCACTGCACAGCCCTGTATTATGTTAAGCTAGCTTAGCATGCCAATTTTACAGACGGTGTCTTTAACACAAGTTTGTTGGACTAGTTCTGAACTAGTAGTGGTAAGAATACTAGTTGACAGGAACCATAACTGTTAAATCCAGTTTGGGTTATCTCATCTCACAGCTAGACAATCGTTAGCTAGCTTATGTTTGCTAGCTAGCAGCTTAACTTGGAGAAGACATTTGTGTATCTTTTGATCTTCGAGATATTAAGTTGGGAGAGGGGTCTCCCACACTGTTTAATCCACAGTCAGCAACGCTCCTCTTGTTTTTTTTACTAACTTACTTTTTTTATTTACTGCAGCCGCTAAACTCTGAGGGTCCCTGGTGTCAGACCGTTTCACCTTGTTGCTCAGAGCTCAAAGCTTGACGGACCTTAAATCAAGGTTTAGGTTAAAAAACAAAGAAACTCCTGGAAACTGTTTGGTAGGTTGCATGGAGCGTGACATCTGTATTTACCAAGGGAACCTATTTTACAGGTTATTCAAAACTTAAGTAACTAGAAACTAAATAAAAGTAACACAGCATTAACTTCAGTTTCACACTAGACATGAATAGGAAATAAACACCAATGTCCTGAGCGAATGTTTGGTGTCTTCTTCTTTGTTTCCAATTTGCTTTAAAGCTTAAATATCTGTCATGTACTTTGAAACTGCCTTATACGGAAGTTCATTATGCAGTTCAAGAAAAAGGTTGAAATCACGTAATAAAGTCAAATTTTGTGTTCGGTAAAGCTGGAAAGATATTCACAGATTGATTGTTCCTGTGTCAGTAAGTCATCAGAGGAACATTGTTTTAGGGAAACGGCGTCTATCGGAACAGTTAGGTAATCTGAACGCTACAACCTGATTCATCAATGTCATAAAATGAGCAATAACCACAATATTTAAGGGTGTAGTTGTACTAAAATCCTCCTACACATAAATGAGATATTCTTGGCAGTAGCTTACTACAACTATTGTTTTGGGAAAATCTGCTTTTATGTAATTTATGTGAAATCTTTTAGACAAAAAGTTGATCTTATTCTCATATTTTCAACTCAAAGTGCATACTGAATTTTTTTTCTCACATCTGAATTAAGAATAGTAGTCCTTTTATTTTTAACTTTGTTTTTTTTACCACATAATATACGAGTATGACTACATCTTCGCATTAATAACTACAATTCATCGTTCGTATTAATTTAAAAACCTCTTTTTTCATTTTCAGGCACTAGCTATTACACTACTGTGAGACAAAGGCTAATATCTTGACAATGGTTTGATTTGTTTATGATCTGAATATGATCTGTTGACAAATTATCCTGTGTTTTTTTAAATTCACAGCCTTTGTGATTGAGCCGGGTTGAGGAAAAGGAATGGAAAGTAAACTCCCGCTACACATAACAATGAACAAAATGTGTCTGGTCTCTAAATGTTTGATCACCTCATTTTAATTCTCTCTGCATCGGGGCCAAAGGCGGCAATTTTCTCTGATATTCTGGCGTGGTGACTGACAGCGGATTGGTGTCTCGCTGAGTTAATGAGAGTGATCCAGAAAGGCCATTCTGTTGATCGACAATAAAAAACACTGATATATTTCCACATTTAGCTCGATCGATACATGACGTGTGTGTATGTGTGTGTGTGTGTGTGTGTGTGTGCTGTAAACACAACAAATATATTATTACCTTATACAATGAATATGGGGATGAATATACTTTCATTTTTCATTGATTTTTACTGTTAATGTGACTATACTTTTCAAAATGAACATCATGCTGTAATGAAGGATCCTTAAAACTAGCAATTGAGTCCATACACTCATTAGGAAATCGTTTACGGAGGTAGTGTATCAAGAGGGATGGTCATACCTTTGTTACCATGTATGATCTTCGGAAACACCTAAATTCTGATTGGTTCAGGATGATGTTTCTACATATGTCAAAATTAGTATTCAACAAAGCCATAAAGCAATGAATAATAAGGTCAACAACAATAATGTATCAAATTTAGGAATTGCATCAGAGTAATGTGTATATGTGTTTGCATTAGTGTGGTGTTTTAGATTCAAACTAAATCAAAAATAATTATGTCAGGTCACTTTTTTGCTCACCCAGAAAAAAAAACCCAGAGGATAAGCAAATACAGAGATTTGTAGATCAAATTAACTTCTCTATTATTCCCTTCAATCCTCTAGTATAGATTTTCTGGAGTCAAGGACAACTCTACTATAAAGGATGAGATGTTTTTAATGAAAGGAGAGCCTTGAGGGATGAACCAAGGTCAAGCGGAGAAGGCTGTGATTTCCAGAAAGGGAGCATTTCCATTCTCTCCAAATGGCTTCTTCACCACAAATCGTCAAGGAAAGTTAGAGTTTCAGGTGGTCAGGTGCAAAATACTGTACAAGCTGGCTGTTATGTTTAAAGTTTAAACTCTGAAGTTAAAAAATAAAGTGGTTCCAACATAGAATAAAATAATTAGGGTCTTTATTGGAGTTGGGCTAGGCAATTTTAAACCTCAACAAAAGTGGTGCAGTTAAATTCAATTTACCCAAATCCCATTGTACCCTGAAGTTTTAGTTGCTTTTTGCTTCTGGTAAACATTAAGATGAAGCACTCTACCAGAAAGCAGACTGCTGTACTGTAAGTATTTCTCTGTACTGTATCTCACCATGATCTAGGCTGCAAAATAATGTACATGTCCTTAGTCAAAGAAATAAATTAATAAAAAGACAACATGATATATGAAACAAGCATTCACAGAGACAGAACAATATCTCAGCTTGGCTGCTCTTGCTCGACTAAAAGCCCATTTATGCTTTGTTCTTAAAGGGCCAGACTGCTGTTTTCCCATGTTTTAGCCTCGTAACTACAAATCTTGTGGACTGATTTAGTATAACTACTTTCCAAAGAGCGCTTTATGTATTTTCCTTCCTTCCAGGAGGCCATTGATTTGCCCCAAATGGTTGGCAATTTTACCTGCAGCCTTTAAAATAGCAATCATTACAGTGAATATCATGTCTGCATTTACTTTATCACGTGTCACTGTTGAATGGTAATCTTGTCAAATCAATTTGCACTTATGCTTGTATTACTATGTAATGATAATATAATATGCATTTCAAGTCTCTGTGTCGATTTCCATCCAAACAATGGCTACCTGGAAAAAGGGAAATGCACTCACAAAATTAATGCACACTTTAAATTATATCTGCTTTGTAATAAATGGGCTGTAAAGCACTGGTGCTTTATGTGTCTCTAATGGAGAAGCTGTTAGAAACTGTGGAACTGATGTTGCTTAAATGTATGATATGGTCTCCTTCAACAAGTCCTCTAGATTAAATGAGAAAGAACATTGTTTTCACTTAAAATGAAATAAGTTTGGTTAGGTTCATGGAACGACCGTGGTCATGGTTAAAACCAATGTTAACTGTTAAGTTCATATTGTCATTTTCCTGTTTCTATCACCTATGGATATATTATATGTATTGTAAGAGCTGGATAAAAATAAGTTTTCTGTCTTCCAGATTTACCTGTAGGTTATGCGGCCAACTGAATTTGTGCAGTAGCATTTCTCCCGCTGAGCTCGGCCACAAGGTCCTGCTTAGCCCACGATTTTAAATTGCTTTTCTCAGCTCAAGGAAAGTTATTCATATGCAAAACATTTATAGAACGCACATTTATTTTATAATTTTTGACCTTGCTTGCAGTTTGAGGTGTCCTGACAACAATTTTACAGACATCTCTTTTGGTCTTTAGGGAGAATACTTTTTGGGCTGCAGGTGAATTCTTTTTTATTTTTTTTATTTTTTTTGTAATACCACAAGTGGCCACTGGACAAATTGGCTGCATGGCTGAGCAGCAGCGCTGTATCGTGTTCTGTGATACCATCATAAAACCCATTTATTTAGGTTAGATATAGAGTATAAGCAGTTATTAGCCCATAAAAAACAGGGGGGTTGGTGGCCTGCTTCACCTGCTGGCAGGTAGAGGAGGTTGTTTAATGTTTAAAATCGACTAATTTAATGGCCAGTCACTGAAAACAAAGCTGTTACACTTAGTTAAAAGGCTCCAGTTTCATTACACTTAAGTTTTGGGTAAAAAAAAAGACCTAATTAGGGGTTCAATGCATAGTTAAAATAATTAAATAAATGCACGTAAATGCCAGAAGGTAAAAGTAATAATAATGATAATACATTTTATTTGTAATGCACTTTACATTAGAGGAAATCTGAAAGTGCTACAGGTTAAAAGTGACACATTTATGTTTGACACGTAAAAGGACATAAACTGGCCTTACTTTAAATAACCTTGTTGTTAAGGCTCCCGACAGAATGTCCTGGGATTGTGGGACCCATCCACACTATGGGCAACTTTTTGCACTTTGTGTTCCATTTCCTTGCTTCTCTGTTTTTTACCATTAATAATTACTAGGGTGCCTCGAAAATACACACATTGAATGGGCTGATAATGTCCTGCTGGCCCCACCAGGCCCCTACTCGCCCATACTTTGGGATAGTAACCGCTGATAACGTCCATTCAATAGTCTGTTAACATTTTAAACATCGTTATTAAGTCCAGCCCATACACAAATAGGAGATGGTACAGAATCCCTGCTAGAATCTAGACACCATGAGGTAGGGTGAATTATCTTGACTTGACTTGAGCTTGATTATCATGACCAACAAGACCAACTCAGTGCTATGAAGAGAGACCAACTAAAATGTGTATCACTCATTCATTTGATTTTTTTAACTGCAATGTAATTGATACGGGCTAGTGAGCTAACATTAGCATGCTAGCGTTAGCTTACAAAAAAGTCCAAAATTAACATCTTCCGTTCAGTCTTAATTAGAATGTAATTGCCGTCCATAGCAATTAAGGTGAGCAGCACAGATGTGTTGTACATGTCCTGTTTGGATGCCTATGTAGACTCACAAAGCCAGGAGCAACATTTGTAAAGAGCAGATGTAGTCTGCTGTTGTTGTTATTTACTTGCCAACTGCCGAGAGGGCAGTCGGCAAGTAAACAGTGACGTAATGACGTAGCTCTCTAGCCTGTGGAAAGTTATTATTCAGTACACCAGTGATACTGGAATTTGTTTACTGCGATATGCAGTTTTTGCTGACAAGCAAAATGAAAAAATCATTTTGTGAGGAAAAAAGAGTTAAACATGTACCAAAACAGTACCGAAAACCGCGGCCCAAAAACCAAGGTACAGACCGTACCGTAGGTTACCTTTACCGTTGCACCCCTATACAATAGTAAGTCTGAACTTACAGTATTTCAATCGTTTTAAAAGAATGGCATCTGGGGAAAATTTGATGGAAGCCGGAAGCAGGATCATTGGTCAGATATGATGACAATCGAATTGTAAATGACTGTTTTTTAAATTTTTCTCTGTGACTTCTGTTTTCTCACTGAGAGAAATGGCAGAAATGAAGCAATAAAAGTAGAACATGAGAAAACTTTCACCAAAGCTTAAGCATGGGCACTAATGCTGCACTGCTCTGTCTAGTTGAGGCTCATATTGTGCTTTCAGCTACTTAAAATTAGGTGGTCAGAGACACACAGGTGTTAATGGACACACAATCTATGGGTGAAATCAGTTATGAGACAGTCTCTCTTGCGGACAGGCCTCTCTGCCACCCACACAGTCTGCACCTCCAGTCTGACCAAATCAGCTGTATAGTCAATTCTTCACCTCATTGTTCGTTCAATCCTTTTAAATCACTGGATTTAAAGAGGGAAATCCTCTGCACTAAATAGTTTCCATTCAGTTTGATCAGGCTTAGTGCAGAGGACAAAAATGATTTATGACTTTGTGACTTTAAGCGGCACACAACAATGAATTCATAATTACTTTTAAGGTGGCAGAAAGGCTGTCAGTGACCCGAAACACAGTGACCATTCCAGCAGAAACTGGCTGAAGCTGATGGGCTTAGTGCGTATCAGGTGGTCCTTGTGCCAAGTAGAGCCTACAGTAATAGCAGTCTATTAAACATGTAGTTAGTGAAATTGATAGTCGCTAATGAAGCCTGTGCGTTTCAAATTGGCTGAACAATATCCAGCATGTGTAGCTTTTTAGAGGCAAGACAAAAGACAAGCGGGACATCTGACAGCACTGGATGTTCAAGTCCTCCAGGGAGTCTTAATCTGCTCTTGTTGAATGTTGCTGAAAAACTTGAGTCTTAAGAATCAAAGTCCCCAGATTCAACAACACATTGTTTCAGAGTGTGACAGCAACAAACAAACCCAAGGTCATTCAATCACAACAACACACAAGAGGTGTTTTTCTCAGTTTCTGTCACCAAGAGAGTCGACTATAGAGAATAGAAATGTCAGAGCGCATAGATGTCCTTGGCTAAACTCCATTCGAACTGTCTTATTTAAGAAAAGTTGACCAGCTGGCACCAAAAAAGAAAGAAAAAACAAGCTTTGAAATTCCAGCTGGACTTCAAATTCCCCAGACTCTCACTTTGCCTTTCCTTTTTGTTTTGTGTTAAACTCTGAATAACTGAATAACAAGAACAAAATCCTAACAGGCAAATTAATCAATATTTGAGCACTTTTAAGATGTAGTCTCATGGAAATGATCTGGCATCAGCTACCGAATGAAAAATAACTCATCTCTCCACTGTATCTGCAAATGTTTGTTGATACAAGTACCACTCTTGTCTTTATCTAAAATTAAATCTTTTAATTACACTGGTTTGAGTACAACTTCACCAATCTGCTTCACTGCCAGAGTGTTTGGCCAATATTTCTTCTAATTACTCTCACATGATCTGTTATCATCTTGCAATTATCAGAGCACTCAGCATGAACAAGGTGACTCACCACATGCATCGTACGCTTACATGTACACACATCCCTTTACTACATGAAAAAGTCAACATATCCTCATATGATATCTTAAGTAACATAAGCGTTCTGTTAAATGTGGCTAAACACTTAAAACTTGAATGTTATCACTGGATTGTTTGGGTGGTTATTAACTTAGAATGGACCAGCTCCACCTTCTTGTGGCATCAGAAGGCCGTTGTCAAGAAATAGCAGTTGTTAACCGCTGACCTGCTTTTTATTCATACCTTAAATAGTATTTTTATTGCCTTAACCTAAAGCCTTTCCTGTGAAGACAGAAGTTTGTTGTGAAAGGCATTATGCATGTGTCTTTTGGTGAAAGTCAGTGTTGGTGACCTACCAATCCACCCTGACCGCCTTACTTTGTGGACTTTGTCTGCCTTTGTACTACGTCGCCTAACTTCCTGCTTTGCTCCCATCATAATTACTGCAGCCACTAGAGGTTGGACAATAATGGGCAGGGCTGGACTGGGACAAAAAAATCAGCCCTGGCATTTTTGCCCCGACCGGCCTCACCACAACTGATAATTCCATGACTGATTGATTGATTGACAGCCGATGGGCCCAAGGAGGAGGGCTCTCTGCCCTCCCTGTGACATAACTGGCTGATTGACAGCAGAAGGGGCCAAGGAGGAGGGGGCCTTGGCCTTCTGCCCTCCCTCTACCTGTTCTAGTGGCCATTGGGCAATCAGTCAACCAAAAAATATATTTTTTTGTTTTGTTTTTTCAAGTTGTTCGGCCCAAAAGTCTTGCCGGTCCACCGGGCATTTGCCCGGTAAGCCAGATGGCCAGTACAGCCCTGATAATGGGTCATTCCTTCATTCATTATCCTTAACCGCTTATCCACACTTGGGTCACGGGGGCTGGAGCCTATCCCAGCTGACATTGGAACTGAAGTGCAAACCACACCAGCAATTCACACAACACGCCAGCAATTCATACAACACGCCAGCAATTCATCACAACTCGCCAGCAATTCGCCACAACACGCCAGCAATTCACACAACATGCCAGCAATTCACACAACACGCCAGCAATTCATACAACACGCCAGCAATTCATCACAACTCGCCAGCAATTCACCACAACGCGCCAGCAGTTTGCCACAACGCGCCAGCAATTTGCTACAACACGCCAGCAATTCGCCACAACACACCAGCAATTCATCAAAACTGAAAGGGTAGGTACATATCGGACACTGATCCTCCTCTTGATTGGTTCCTGCCTTCATTCGCTTCTCCATAGTCAAACCAGTCGCCCCTATATATGTAGCGCGCCCGTTTTGTGATATTTATGGTAAATTCATGAGCCTGTTCAGAGCGAGCTGACATGAAGGATAAACACTTTACTGTCATTCTTTCTCACTTTGCAGTATAAAATTCTTACCTGCTGAGAGGAGATGAAGTATTAACTTTACATGGACACTCCACGTGATACAATCAAATTGCGTTGCGCGGAAAAAGCATTTGTTGTGTCTGCGAAATTCCCAATACAATGCCCTTGTATATTCATTCATTATCCTTCTCCGCTTATCCGGACTCGGGCCGCGGGGGGCTGGAGCCGATCCCAGCTGACGTTGGGCCAGAAGCGGGGTACACCCTGAGCAGGAGCCGCTGAACTGGCGACCCTCTTGCTGTGAGTCAAGAGTGCCAACCACTACACCACCGTGTAGCCCAGTAAATATTACATTATATTAAAAATAATCTGTTTCAATCAATAATTCCAGTCTAATACAGGAGGACCTCGGGCATCTTCTTACTCACAAACTCACAGAATGTGTCACTGTGGAATATCAGAATAAAATCCATCCATCCATCCATTATCGTTAACCGCTTATCCGCAATCGGGTCGCGGAGGGCTGGAGCCTATCCCAGCTGTCATTGGGCGAGTGGCGGGGCACACCCTGGACAGGTCGCTAGACTATCGCAAGGCCGACATATAGAGACAGACAGTCACGCTCTCATTCACACCTACGGACAATTTAGAGTCACCAATTAAACCTAAGTGCATGTTTTTGAACTGCGGACTCCACACAGAAGAGCTGCAGGCAGGAGGCAAACTGGCGACCCTCTTGCTGTGAGGCGAGAGTGCTAACCACTACACCACCGTGCAGTCCTATCAGAATAAAATACCCTTTGATATTTATTGTACAGTAATTATCCAAGCGCATTTTATTTTGAATTTCGTCGATACAACAAATACATTTTCGGCGCAACGCTATTTGATTATGTCATGTGGAGTGTCCATGTAAAGTTAATACTTCATCTCCTCTCTGCAGGTAAGAGTTTTATACTGCAAAGTGAGAAAGAATGAGAGTAAAGTGTTTATCCTTCATGTCAGCTCGCTCTGAACAGGCTCAATGAATTTACCATAAATATCACAATACGGGTGCTGGTGTGTTGTGGCGAATTGCTGGTGTGTTGTGTGAATTGCTGGTGTGTTGTGGCGAATTGCTGGTGGGTTGTGTGAATTGCTGGTGTGTTGTGGCGAATTGCTGGTGTGGTTTGCGCTTCAGGGCCACTGTATGAGAGGCCCTTGACAGGTTGCTAGACTATCGCAGGGCTGACACATAGAGACAGACATTCACACTCTCAGTCACACCTACTAGCAAATTAGAGTCACCAATTAAACCTAAATGAATGTTTTTGGACTTTGGGAGAAAGCCAGAGGACCCAGTGAGAACCCACGCTGACACGGGGAGAACATGCAAATTCCATAATGGGTCATAATAAGCTTTAATTATTATAGTAGTTTTATTGCTTGAACCTAACCCCTTCCTGTGAAGACATTGTGAAAGGCATTATGCATGTATCTTTTTGGTGAAAGTCCTGTGATTAGTGACCTACCAATCCACCCTGACCTCTTCACTTTGTGGACTTAGTCTGTCTTTATACAAGGTTGCCTTACTTCCTTCTTTGCTCCCATCATAATTACTGCAGCCACAAGAGGTTGGACGATAATGGGTCATAATAAGCTGTAATTACATGTCTTCCAAAAAAAGATTTGGCAAAACCTTTAAGCAGTACATAGTGTTTTGTCAGGGTTGGTATTAATGAACACATCTGCTGCTAGTATATGGTGTGTGGTTTCACTCATGGACGACCCAGAGTCATACCTGGCCTGAGGGGATTTTTTATTTTGCTGACAGGTGGCTGTTTGGTGTTTTTTCAAGCCAGGATTAATGTGATGTGTTTTATAGGGTTTATATATTCAGCGTGAGAGTCACAGAGATCACACATGTTGTCCCCTGACACCAGACCTGCTCTGTTTCTATAGAAACAAGTGCATAAGTATGTTTTCTTCCAGCCTGGCGGTGGGAAGCAGGACTCTTTTTATCTTCTGTGGTGCAAAAAGGCAAGAAGGTGTTCGTTTGGAAGGCTGTTCAGAGGTGATTCACCATCATCGTTATGGTTGACTCACTGACCCTGACACAGCAAACTTGTTGCAGAAGTTTTGTGGGTAGTTGGGTGTACTGCATACACACTGTAATATGTTGGTGGTTAAACTTCAGAGGTTTTAGAAAACAGCACATAATCATGACTTCATTGGACTAAATCAAAAAATGAAAGGGGACCTTGTACAATGTCATATGTTTATAATAAATGTGTGTGTGTGGGGGTGTGGGGGGGGGGGGGGGGGGGCTTAAAGAGACAGGTGCTACAACGGAGCGTCTCAGACAAAAATGTGTTTTTTGATCATTAAAGCATGTTAACATGTTCTAAACTAGTGTCAACCTGAAAATAAGCATAATATGTCAACTTTAATTTAAGTGTAATTATTGATCATTTTAACACTCAAAGACTGTTTAATCAAGGTTAATCTGCTTTAATAGTGACTCTGGGGGTGTGCTTTGATAGATAGTAATGCTAGTATAACAAAACAATTCCACAATCGACACATATACAAACTCCAAAATACTGAAATCATCCAAATTGACTTATTTTACACATGGGTGATTACTTATAGATTTCAGACCAACCAGCTGCTCCCTGTAGTGTGAAAGCTCACAGGGAGCAAAGCCTTCAGAAAACATCTGCTTTGTTTAGTTCTTAGATCTGCAACTTATTTCTTCCACACAGCATGCTGGAGGGCTCACACTGGGCCGATCTGAGTAAGTGTGAGAGACAGAGAGAGAATGGGAGAGCATGTGGGAAAGCATGTGGTAAGAAATCCCTTCACATCGTATTACCAACCAGTTTAGCTCTTACATTTGGAATTCACGCTTGTCTCCATGCTCCTTTTAACGCCTCTGCAGTTATCAAATCATTAATTAAGCTTATGTCGAATCTGCCCAGAGAGCCTGGTGTGGGAGAGAGATACGACTGCAGGCACCACCAGCCATCTGCTTCCAACATGCTGATGTCGCAGGCGATCAGTCCTAATAGGCCCTCTGTCCAGGCAGAGCCAGAACAAGCTTTTTGTCTCAGCAGCACACTAACAGGGCTTTATCAGGACCTGATACTGGGCCGTCTGCATCAGAAAGCATCCCAGTATAAAAGACCACAGAGACCCCTCCATGAAATATAATTACCCACACAAAAGTAGATGCACAAATGACGAGCACTTGTACAGGTGTACCCCAACATGCACATAATGAGCCCTCATGGGAGCTGACTGCATAAACCCTAAATAAAGGTAAGACTAGTCTCTCATACAACATAGTTAACGTTGCAATTTGTACCAATTCAGCCTGATTTATAGGTTGTCACTCAGGTTGCAGGAATTGGGTTGGTGTTATAGAGGACAATCCTGCATAGTATACATCCAAGTAAATCGTCAATTTTGGTTGGATTATTGCTTTAATGAACAAAGTCAATGTGTCAAAGGTAGAATCTGGGACTCTGAAGGCACATTGATGTACAACTAGTAAAACCTCTCAGTGCTTGTGCAATAAAATATATGTGTGGCGAAACAAATTAACTTGTATTTAATGGACTTTGTAGTACTAGTAAAGGTCAACTTCCGTATGGAAAAACTTTTAATTCAAAGAAAAACAAAATGCACCTGTGTGAACATATGTTATGAGGGCTGCAGTAGCTTCTCATAAGATTCTATATTTTTTACTATCTTATTGGCACAAACACACAACACTGCAAGCAAGATGTTGTCATTAACATATCCCATGAGTCTTTACAGGACTTCTGTGACACCAGCAGTTCATCTTAACTAACATTACAACAGATACTTTTAGCTTTTATTTTAACCTGAATCAAACACTGAGTGTGACAGAGCTTCACTTTAAAGCTTAATATCATATCTGTCGATTGGCAATATAATAAAGCAGCACATTTCTGGCTCCTATAGCACATTAATACATTTGGGATAAGTTTATTATATTATGTGTTTGATATCATGTTTGCTTTGCTATCTAAATCCTTTTTTCAAGGTCCAATTCCTTTCATTAACTCTTGCACAGGTGCATCACATTCTCCACCAGGTGTTGGTAATCTGGACTGGAGGGACTTTTTTTTTTGTTTTGTATTTTCTTTTTTCTGTCAGCTTACTGTTGCTTGAATATGGTGTTCTTGAGTTAAATGAACATTGTAAAGTGAGACAACTGTATGGAACTTGACTGCTTTTAATTAATTAATCAAGCAGCCAAATACTACAAAAAAGCATTATGAAGCAAGGTTCTGGGCTATTTTTCTCATAGTGTTGCCAAAAGCTTCCTAAAACTTTTACTGATTGACTTTTTCGATCCTTACTCAACACTGAGGCTTGTGTCTAAAAAGATCTGCCTAAAGGACCTGAGATGTCCTAACATAATAAGATAATAATAAGATGAAGTTTTGTTTTCTGGTTTGTTTAAACATCACAGCACCACGTTTCTCACATAGCTTACAGACTTTTTATTTGGTTAAATCTGACCTGCAGCTTTAAATTGGCTCCATCAATCAGACAGTTGTGCCTCATTCAGCTGGCTTCAACAGCAACTAAGAACAGATACACAATATTAAGGCTAGGAGCAAAGCCACCATAGTTGATGAGAGTGAGAGAGAGTGTCAGGCAAAGTTTCATTAGTTGAATGTGACAGAGCTGTTAGTGCATCATTGAGATTCAGTACAGGTTTAGATCAGAGCTGGCATTATTGGCCACATTTCATGGTCTGAATCTTTTAAATTCCATTTCCTTGCCAGCTAATGGAGGATTGCAGGTGGCTGCTTAGACACTGATCTGCGCTCAGTTCGCAGTGTGTGTGTGTGTGTGTGCCTCTAAGTTTTATGTGTGTGCTTGGTGATGATAGCTAATCCTCACAACCTCAGATCCCTTTGAACAATGAAAAAGGGCAAAATCAGAATAAAGAGGCTCCTCAAAAGCCTGTCAAACAGCATATTTATTTTTAAAATGTATCTGAGGCTTCTATCGGAGTCTGGGACAATCTAAAGTGTCTTGTCGCGTCTCCTATTTATGGAATTATTTCTAGAATACCGAACTGTGAAGTTGAACACTTTCAACGTGGCACTAGACTCCCAGACACAGTTCACATGACTTGTAGGATATGTAGCAACCTTCAGACAAGTGGTGTGAGTGATTGAAGTGGTTCAATTCTCCTCAGTACTTATGGACTTTCTGCTCCTAGTGGAACAAACCCTGACTCCCCCCAAGGGTTGCTCTGTGGGACACTGACAGGCTCAAAGACTCATAGTTGCATCACCTCGAAGCCCTACAAGTCAGTGCAGGTGATTGTGGATCCAGACAGCCTTGTTCGCAGTGACATCAGCTGGATGAGAAGAGGAGTTGTCAGCTCTGTGGCAGCATTAGAAAGTCCTCAACTTTCTTGCCGTATCACAGCATGACCTCCGCTTTCAAACCAAAGTTCCTTTTCTAACTTGGTCCTTGGATTTCACCAAAAATGTTGGTCAAGACAAGCAGAACATGCATACAGTGCACTCAGAGTGTTATTGTGTACCATGTTTGGAGAAAAGTCAGACCATAACTTTGCATTAAACAGACACAGTCCAGCAGACACTGGTCTATGACTGTAGTGATTGAGTCTTGCAGGTCACAGACTGCTACCTCTGCTATTAGTCTATTAAAGTGGTGATACAGCCACCCGCTGGTGGCTTAGACTGAAACCGTGTTAGAATATGATCAACCTAAATCCCTGACAGCTGGTTCCCTGCTGGCATATATGACCATTTACCGGCCCCTGAAACTCAACCATTGTAGGAGATTTCCGTTGAAAATGTATATTTGTAGTATAGTTAATGCATGATTTGGAAACAAGTAGTACATCAGTTTTCATGGGAAAGGGAAACTCATTCGTCAAGTCAGCTTAGCATATCCAGATCGGATGGCCTGGTTGTTACGTTAACGTGAGAACAGGAATCTGAATCCTAATTGACAAATGACCAACCCTCCAAATAGCATTATCTTATGGCCATGGCCCCCCTTTTACAGGACCATTACCAAGTCAACACTGACAGCTTGTGACATTATGAATGATGCAATTTGAAGTTGATCATGGGAATTAAGATTTCAATACGTAATATATTATTACAAAGAACTTTACAATAATCCACATACTTGTATATACAGTAATAATACTTATATTAATAATAATTTAATTATTATTAATGCCTTACGTCCCCCACGTTGAAAAACCACTGCTCTGGGGAACAATTACAACTGACCATTTCAGTAACATGTTGATCAGCCTGCAGGGGGTTTTCAGTTATGAATGATGCTACACATGAATTAACTGTTGTTATTTGAAAGTGGCAGATCTCACTGAAGTCACTTGAAGCACTCATTCATCGTTTCGACCTTTGCCACTGACAAGCAGAATATCAATATAGTGCACCAAACGTTTTATTTTGTACCATGTTTTTAGGAGGTCAGACCATCACATTACATGAAAGAGACGCAGTCCAGCAAATCATGGATGAATAAGCTTTTACGAGGACCACAGCCAAAAAACAGTTTTTTTCTGTGCTCAAAATTCAGTTCATCCCTACCTCCTGTCTGTAAACAGTCAAAGGCTCTTCCACAGGACACAGATTTTCCCTATAGATGAGTTTAAGTCATTGTCACTTTGCTGCAAACAACAATGTTCACTAGTGAGACAAATTATATTGTTCCCGCTAACAATGCAATGACAATGTACTGTCAGACTATAGTGCCCCCTGCTGTCTGACTTCTGTCCTTTCAGGACACACATAGAGAGCTATAAAACTGTTATTATCTTTCAGGTTTTAATTTCAGCATTTTTCAGTCTTCTTTGTCATTTGGAAAATATTAATATCATTAGCAGTAAGATCATATTAAAAATGTACATTTTAAATATAAAAGACTTGGATTCTGATGTTTTTCTTCTGAGCTGTAATTATCTCAGTAGCTGTTCATATTAAGCAGATTTTACAAACAGCATTTAGTGAATTGGGTACTGAAATGAAAATTTTGCTTGTCTCTGCTGTTTTCTCTCTGAATCCATTTTTGTCAACTGTTCAGCCAAAGATTCCTCTCTTCTTTGCTGTTAGAGAGAAACAAACATGTCATTGCCCACGGAGCATTCACATTATTCTGTATTATAATTTCTCTGAATTTGTCTCCCTGCTCAGTTTGTGTCCTTACCTTTCTCAGTAACGGTATACATTGCCTCCATGCCTGCTTTAATGTGGTCAGTGACGTGACAGTGGAGCAGCCAGGTACCAGGATACTGAGGACGCATTTTTACTGTCTGAAGAGGAAGAAAGATGGGAACACCAGTATTCACATTCAATAGCCACAAGTTTCATTTTTAAGATTTGACAGCATTGTAGAGCCAACAGAGAGACTTATCTATTTTATTGTAAATTACTGATGCAAGGTTTTCTCAGATTGCCAGAGGTGGAAGAAGTATTCAGATCATTTACTTCAATAAAAATGCAGCAACAATGATGTATAAATATCCAAATGCAATCTCTTAAATTAATCCCTAGAACAAAGACCAATGAGTATTTAATCATATTAAAATGAAACCTTGACTATGTTGGGATGTTTTGAGCTTTTACCTGGAAGGTGGCTGGAAACAGCTCATACACATCAGTACGATGAGGTCCTCCACCCAGCTGTAGGGAAAGAAGAGTTGGTATTTCTGTGTACCAGTTTGTATAATGTGTAATTGTTGTAATTGTGTATCCTGTATTGTTTCATATACCTTATATTCTACACTGTGCCCATGCCAGTGTGCCGTGTGTATGTCCACCTCATTGCCCATTCCCATCAGGTACCAGTACACCTTATCACCCACCTCCATGTTCAGACCAATCAGATTGGCATACATATAACCATTAATGGCTGCAGACACAGAAAAGCACACAAACACACATTATGGTGGAAAGACATTATGGACATTTCATCTACACGAAGCAACAAAAATATCTTCAATCTGTCGAATATGATGCAGTATATTGTGTGTGTGTGTGTGTGTGTGTGTGTGTGTGTGTTTATCTCACAGTGCATCTTGTTGCTCTCTATAAAGGTTTCATCATCCTTCAAGTTTGTGCGAGGGTTTCTGATGTGGGTCCGGATATTTTCATCCAGATACCTGGAATAATAATAAGAGAAATAAATTGCCAAATATTGCACAATATTGCACAGTTTATCGTTTTCACATCCCTGCACAATAAGAACGATATAAACACAACAGGTAGT
This sequence comes from Centropristis striata, assembly GCF_030273125.1. Lineage (NCBI taxonomy): Eukaryota > Metazoa > Chordata > Actinopteri > Perciformes > Serranidae > Centropristis > Centropristis striata. Next base: position 20,857,049 of record NC_081525.1, on the reverse strand, counting down.
GATGTACAGCAAATCCAGACAGTTGTATGAATAGCATGTGTGTTTCATGTGGCCAAATAGAATAAGTGAGAGCTAGGAGGACGACATAATAACTGAAACATGTTTAAATGGCAATAAACTTCAATTTTGGGCAGCTCGGGAGGCATAGCTGTCAGCAGTGGTTCAATCCCTGACCATTGCAGCCATGTTGGAGTGTCCTTGGACAAAATGCTGAACCCAAAATGCCCAAATTGCTCCTGGTAGCTGTGCCATCAGTGTGTGAGTGTGCTGAGTGTTCATGGCTCCTGGGGCCGGTATTTCAAAATTTGATCAGGATAATCCGGATAACAAAATCCTCCTTTTCTCAGTCATGGATCAAGGTGATCCCGCTGACTTTATCTGAGTATTTCAAAACATTGGCAGGACGGATCACCGCTCCAAATCTCATCGTGTCTCCACCTCTGGGATCGAAACATGGCGGACTACCTGACGAAAGGACTTTCACGTCAAAAGTGTAAATTTACCGTTGTCTAACGTGTAGCGGTTTTAAGACCATACAAACGCCAACCAACATATCACACTAGCCAACGTCTTGAATTGTCACCTAATTAAAAACAGGCCACAGCGATTTCTAATTGAGACGAGGCCGTGCTAACAGTTGCTAACTCCGCTTCATTGACTTGTGTGTTAAGCAGCTAGCGAGGTAGCTGCTTTGTTGATTAATTTTAGTCTACGGTTTAACTTATAAAGGAACTAATCGGACATACATCATACCTTAACTCTTTAAACTAACACCAACGTGTTCAGTGTTTATTAGCGTTACATCATTGGCAACACAGCAGACTTAAAAAAAAAATCTGCCACATGTGTACAGAGCAACATAAGGTTACGAGTATTAACTATACGGTTCATTCAGAAGTGTCAGAACGCTCCAGTAATGTTGGTGATGATGTCATGCTTTGTGTACATAAAGATATACTTCTTCTCTTTCTTTACTTTCAGAGTCCACTCACAGCCATGGACCTCTCAGCTACTAAGGACAACCGGGTCCCTATGAGTGCTGGAAATCCTTGGAAACGCTTTAATTATATTGATCCATTCAAGGTTATTGGAGTTATTGGATTCTGAATAAAGTGATTGAAACTGCTTGAAATTGTAATTGGATTACTTTCATGCTATATAGTTTGGTCAGTGACACAATTAGAAACATTTTTCATTCTAATTTGTCTCCCTTATATTAGAAGGCTCTCACTAAACATAATTATGGTCATTTATAGCAAAATAGCATCTGATTTGATGTAAAATAATACATCATAAGTAAAATAATCAGTTTGTACACAAACACCTTACTGTATGTTTTAAGAATCACATTCAAGCTATTTCCAGACATTTTAAAAGTGCATTTTTAAGGTTCTGACAGAATTTGTCTTCAATAATCAGAAGCATGAAAATATATCTTGAAAATGCTTGGAAAGTGCTCCAATGTGCAGCATTATATATTTACAGCAGTTTCAGAAAGTGGGATATTTTACTATGCTTTAAATTTCTTTCAAGTAGGCTACTTTAATTATCAAAAATAAAACACTGACACTTGATTAAGTGTAATGAACATCTTGAGTAAAAATTTCTAGGAGAAGTGGAGCTGAGACTTTGTCAATCTAAGTGAAATCCACCTCTGAGGTGGGATCGAAATGATCCTGAAATTTTGGTATCAAGTTGACCCTGATATCTGCCTTTAGTTTTGAAATACCCAAATCCAGCCTTTTATCTGGATTCAAGGGAGGATTGGATTACCGGAGCAAAATCCTGATCTTCAGGATCAGGATAATATGGATCCTTGTTTGAAGTACCCAGTTTTCAGATCAGATCTAGATTTAATCCTATCTGACCAGGATAACCCTATCTGATCACTTTTGAAATACCGGCCCCTGATGAGCAGGTGGCTCCTGGGTGAATGCTGACACTTGACTGGACTTAAAAAGTGCTACATAAATGCAGTCCATGGTGGACTGATTAAATATTCCTGAGAGGAATTCAGTTTTTCACATTAGTGGGTAGCAAAATTAACAAAACTAACACCATTAATGTCAGACTCTACTTACCAGCTTTCATTCTCATCAAATACCAGGAACAGAAGCGCAAACTCTTCTGCTTCCTTCTTCACACCAAGAGTCCTGGAAGCAACACATTTTATAAAACTCCTATATACTGAATGAAATAAGTAAGTATTATTTAGGCATTTGTTTGGTTAGTTCTATATTAATGATTAATTTACAGATGCAGAAACACTCACCTGCCCCAGCTCCGACCACAGATTACCAACGGACCAATCAGACCGCTGTACAGGTCCTTTTAGGCAGGGAGACAACATGAGTATGTGAATGTATGTTGGTCATTCTAGCCTCAAATAAAAAGAAATAACTATTGTGCGTTAGTGTACCTTAGTAACATCAGCAGTGGAGTAGTATGCTGACACAGAGCACGTCTCCTGTTCTGCAGTCGGTCCTGTGTTACTGTTAACATACCACTGGTAGGAGTGAGTCTCACCTGGGAAAGAAAACTGAAGTTATGAACAGGTGACACAGACAGACAGACAGACAGACCAAGAAGCCAACTGATCCACAGGAAAACACAGAGTCTTTGCATGCATCAATTTAACAACACAATGATATCCTAAATATATCTACAATCAAAACGAAGCATTTTAAGATTTTCTGTCTCTACCTGGTTGGGTGACATGTACTTGTGGGTTTTCTGTCTTGACTCCATGGGCGTGAATAGAATAAGGTCTGGACGCCATGTTTTTAAAAACCACCGTCACCTTGTCTCCCACATCAGCATGAATCATTGGACCTGCAGTAAGGGAAAATGTTCTCATACAGGACCAATCATGTAGGAACATAAATACATACTGTTTCATATTTGTGACTTTTATTTTCCAATCACAGTTTGGGCTTTTTTTCGCAGTCCTGAAAGCTTACCCATAATGCCGAGGTGTTCCATGTCGGCTGCTCTATCCACCTGCTTGGTGAACTTGTTATTGGTGAACTGGCGGTAGACCACCTTTTTATAACGGGAACCTATAAACCCACCCTGCTTGTCCAGGAAGACAGTAGCAGGGCTGCAGAGGGAGAGATACAGGCTTATTTTGCATTCTGAACCAATTATTTCTCAAATTACTGCTTCCATGCTGTACATTTGGAGGTGGTACTGTACCTCTCCTGACCGCGGAACATCTCCGTCTCCCAGGTGCGGTTTGGAGAGTAGTCCCAGTCCATTTCCATTGCAGCGATGTAGTAGGTTTTTGAGTGGAGCATAATCTCACCCTGACGCTGTAACAAGCTGCACTTTTGTACCGTGTAGTTGGCTCTCATCCCACTACGATAATGGTTCACTGTAGCTGACACCACTTCAAACTGACCTGAAACACAAAAACATAAGTGCAAACACCTGTGGTGAATTGTGTGATTAAAACATTGCCTATAAAAAAGAAGTAGATGTAGCCACCGTGATGATGATGTCTCATTCATTTTTAGACCATTTTGAAGCCTCAAGTTTACCATTTTGCCCAAAGCCATCTTGGATCTTTGGAGTCAGAAGTGACCATATTTGGATCTGACTGAGCTTGGTTCGCAAGGTGCATCTGTAAACATTAACTGTGATACTACAATTTGGGATGCTAATTTTGGCTTGGAAAAAACAAAATCGGCAATTGTCTTCAATGTATTTACTTTAAGATGGTCTGTTCAGATTATGTCTACTGGTCGTCCGTTGCTCTCACTGAGGTGTCATCCATTTTTCCTGTTTAAAGGGGTTTATGGATACATTTTTCCTTGTCTGAAGCAAGTGTCAAATTACAAAGGGTGTGGTATACCACAGAATGACGATTTTTTGTTTTTTGGTATTGGGCCATTGAAATAAAATTTATTGCACAATCGAATACATTTTAGGCGATCATAATGTTACAATTTACCTTCATAAACTGAAAACACACTGTGAAAGGGTGAAAGTTCAAAGATGAAATCAAAGACAACACACAATATCAAATCCATCCAATTTAAATGTACACAGTGCCATGGTTACCCATTGCTACTCCTCTATCCTGACTGACAGGTCACCATTGTAGCAACTTGTCAATCACGAGGTAGCCAAGCCCTAAAGCATACATTGTTTTCCTCATCTTCTGTTTTCCTCCAAATGGGACCATCTTCCAAAATGTGCCGTATCAAAGAAGACTTGAGATTAGGGATTGAGACCATAAACTCATTATGAGAATGTTTACGGGGGTAATAAATCAGGTCAAGTCTAATCCTTTTTTCATACACTTTTTATTTTTGCAACTAGTAGAGTCGCCACCTGCTGGCCAATAGAAAGAATGCAGGTTTAAGGCACTTCTGCATTGGCTTCACTTTTCAGACCTGGAGGCAGCTTCAACTTTTTTTTATACATTCTTTGGATTAAAACAAACCCTTTTGTAAGTATTTGAAAAGAGACAGAAAGAGAAAGAGAGAGAGATGTTTACCCATGCTGTCTGGCTCCATAGTGACAGTGTGTGAGATGTGAGGAAAGACACTGATGGTGTCTCGTCTGTTCTGGCGGTAGATGAATCGGTTTCCTTGGAAGTAAAGGCTGATGATGTCAGTCTCTGAACCCAGTCCTGACACGTGCCACGTCACTTTATCCCCCTTACACATGGTCAGGCCGGGGAGGTTCCTATAAATATAGCCATTGATGGCTAAAAGAGAGGCACAAAAATTTGTGTAAAACTATTTCTAAGCATGAATAATTTAGCTACCAGTGTGTAAATGTATGTGTGTGTCTTACACACCGTGCATCTTGTTGCTTTCTATAAAGCCTTCATCCTCCTTGTTAAGAGCAATTGGACGAGGGTTGATGGAGTTAATGTTGTCATCCAGGTACCAGCTCAGGTTCTCATCAAATATTGTGGCCAGGAGGTGAAACTCTTTGTTATAGTTTTTCTACGTGAGAAGAAGAGAGACAATCAGAACAGAAAATAAAAGATTCAGTGGTTCCGAAGTTTAGCCAGGGACGCTCTCTTCACACCTGTACTCCTTTCTTCAGTGATCGAGGACGGCAGATGAGGAGAGGTCCAACCAGTCCAGAGTGGGTGTCTTTAACTGGGTCCACTCCAGAGTAGTACAGATACGTCAGACAGTCAGCCTCCCCTTGTACGGGACCAGCACCCACTGGCACCGTCCACTCATAGGTGTGCATCGTCCCAGGTTTGACCAGAGCAGCTGGAAGAGGCGTCACCACCCCTGAAAAAAACAGATTTGTAAGAAGAAAGTGAGTTATTATAAATGTGATAATGTTAATACATGCTGACTTAGACTGAAACTGTAATAATTTAAGTTTTTACTCACTTGGTTCCCTTTTTAGCTCCCTCAATTTCTTTGCTGTATGTGACTCTGAGGAGAAAGAAAGCATAAAAGTATGAGAAATTGTTTCATGTAAAATCTAGTCCACTAATAAAATGGTCGTGTAAATGCTTGTGTTAACCTTCCAGTTCATTGTGATAGAGCGTCCCGTCATGCTCTATACTGTACTGAACACCATGTGGTTGCATACTATAAGGCCGGCTGGCTTTGTTCTTAAACACCACTGTGATAGTGTCCTTCTCTTCAGCTCGCAGCACAGGACCTGGAGACATGGACGGATACAAACACACACACACACAATTAGAGGACATTTTGTTTGGAGAACAACATTTGTGTTAAAATTGTTAATGAATGTGACACTTCATGCTCATTTTCAGGTTCATTTTTGTATTTTGGGTTTCTAATAGACAAAAAACACCAATATACATGTGTCCACCCTCTGTCTGAAAAGCCCTCATCCTGTAAAAAGCCTTGTCTTGTCTTGTATAAATATGTATATATAGTCATGAAAAAAAATATTAGACCTTCTTTGTTTTCTTCAATTTATTGTTCAATTTAAGAGTTGATATTTAGCCATTTCCCATGGTTTTCTTTGTATATTGTATTTTATATATATCTATATATCAGATGGGCAGTAAACTCTAAATGAATCTACATTTGACATACTTCGGAAGGGGAGCTAGACTTGAATGGCTTGTTGAATCCCAAGTTCCCTGATCGTATTGTGTCTTATTGAACACTTTGTTGTTAGGCTTTACAGATACCCAAATTTATGTGCACAAGCACTGAGAAGTGATTTTTTCATAACACCAACCCGCCCATATTTGTGGGAATGATAACCACTGATTCTATCGTGTGATAACAGCATCTTTGACCCTGAAGACATGCTATCAACCCCAGCCCAGCCTGGATTACCCAGAATTCCAAGGTGTTGCTCCTCTGGGCTGCGGAGCATCTTTGTTGTGAAGGTGTTGTCAGTATACTCCACATAGCGAACCTTCTTATAACGGCTTCCAATACGGCTCTGACTTTTGGTTACAAACTTCTCTGCTTCACTACACACACACAAGCAAAAATTAGTAACAGGGGTCTTACAGAAACATCAAGATGGCCCTGGACATTTTCAGTGAATGTGTGTGTGCACAGTAACTAACCCATCAGAAGGAAGCGTAGGAGCGTAGTCCCAGACTTCTTCTTCAGCAGCAATGAAGTACGGTCTAAGCTCACCATGTGGCCGTGGCTTGTGGACATTAGGAAAACACTTCTTGATCTCAAATATAGCCTGCATTCCAGCTGGATGGACCCATGAAAGAAAGAAAAAAACTCAACAAATACTAAACAAACAACACAATTATGCAGTTGGGTGACATATTGTCTTCCTTGCATCATATTAGGAACGGGTGAAGTGAGCTCACCCATAAAATGGTCATTGACAGAGCAGCTCAGCAGCCAGTGTCCGGGGTTATCTGCTACCATTTCAGCTGTAGTGCTGGAGGCAGGGAAAAGACTCACTGTGTCTGTGTGGTGGTTCTGAACAGTCAGGATCTGGCCGTGGAAATGAACTGAATGCATATCCACCTGTTGTAATTAAATTCAATTAAATTACATTTAATCTGCGTTGAAACCAGGTGCTCTACTAAAATACAAGCAATAAACTTGTTCCTGAACAATTTAAATTTTCAATAATCACATGGTCACAAATTATTTTTTTCAACAAAATATCAGCATAGGCAATATTCTTATTATAGAGGGAGTATCTTTTTGACATTTTGACCTCAAATTACAAAAGATCATTGATGACACAAGAGGTGAATAATTAGCCTCTTTTCAGGATAAAGAGCAAGTTATATTGTGAATTTTGGTGAGTTATGTTCCTTAACTTGGACAAGAAATGTTGCACTATGATTTCAATGAGCAATGGTTCGTAAAACTGAAAAATGAGACATGAAACCTGAACATTACAAGATCAGTTTTACAGTTGTTGTTTTTTAAAAGGAACAAGCATCGATCATTACATGAAAAGGTCATTCTGAAGCCATTCCGTTTTTATCTGTTTGGTATCGAGACAAAAACAGGATACCTGGTTTGACTTTCAGCTGAAATTGCAATCAGTTGTGTTTAAATTATTATTATTTCATTTTATTCTAAATATTCTGCTAAGGATTTTTGTATATGGAGAAACATTTGCCATCATTCCGTTCTGAATGTGTTTCTACCAATTTTTAAAACCGGGGTATCATTGAATGAGTAAAGGGAGTGCTTGGAATTTGGAAAATGTGGCCACTGAATGTATTTTCTGTAAAAGCAATGACAAATGATTCACAGTTTGGTCCTCATAGACTTCAGTTTCACTCTCTGACTGTTTTGAGTTTTGTCAATATGACTTAAGTTTGGACCAATGCATGTTAGCGAATAAGAAAAATTCTGGTTAGTCACAATAATAAAAATAAAAAAATACAACATTTACCTCATTGCCTAAGGCAAACATATGCCAGTGGATTGTGTTGCCTTGGCACATGCTCAATCCAGGAAGGTTGCCATACAGAAAACCGTTTATACCTGCAATTCACACTCACAGTTAGAGATGTTTTGTATTTGTGTGTATAGTGTGCATGTAAGTGGACGAGGATGCTCCCCCTCACCATGCATTTTGTTGCTCTCAATGAAATCCTCATCCTCCTTCAGGCCTTTGGCAGGACTTGTAATGTGTGTCCTGATGTTGTCATCCAGGTACCAGCTGAAGTTTTCATCTGACACCATGAACAGCAGAGCATACAGATAGTCCCCTGACCTGTCTCCATGTAAGTCCAGAGCTCCTGGAGATTGAAGGAAAGCACATTTAAGGAAAATATGCATTATTCTGAAGGGTAAACCTACTTAAATGCCCTAAAAATGACTTTCTCAATTAACTTCTTGCTTTCAACTTATCCATTATTAGACCAATTGTTTCAACACTAATACAACTACCAAATATATTGCTGAACTTCCATCAAATCTGTGAGATCAGCAGTTACAGTACAACAAAGCAGCATTCACAATAATACTTAAATGCCATTTTATGAAATTATGAGTTTGGCATTGTGACGTAGCATGGGATCATGGGAGTTGTTGTCTTCAACAACTACCATGAGTTGCTGGGTTTTAGCATTACCATACGAAGCTGGGTGCCGGTGGTTCAAATCAGTAAAACACAGTATAAAACAGTTTTGTGTTAAAAAATGAGTGTTTCTCAGTTGCTGTGGGGGGAATGCTAGCAAAGCTGCAACTACATTTGTTCAGCTTGTTTCGCCGATAACTTAAGATTCAGACATCCAAAAACAAAAAATCCTTCTTCTGGTATATATAGTATAAAATGACCAAGATCTAAAAAAAAAAAAAAAAAAAGTAGATCTGGTTTAAAACTGGATTAAATTAAATTAATGAGAGTTTCTGGCAGACAACCACAATCCCATTTTATGGACTGCTAAAGGTTTGGAATAATCTAAGTATGCATTTTAGGAAAAACATTTTATTGAGGAAAATGTACATATTATATCTTTAAGTAACAGTAGAGACGTGTTATCCACAACATGTGTTTACGGTAGAATAAAATTAGAATGGCATCATCAGTGTTCTTATTATTGTTAGAAAGTACAAGATTTACCTCTGAAATTTTGTGGAGTAGAAGTATATAGCAGTTGATAATAAAAGTAAAAGTATCTAAAAAAAAAAAAAGTTCTTAAAGAACAGCACTGGAGTACTTAGTTCCACCACTGGATAATATAAGATCAAAAAGGTTCCAGTACCTTTCTTACAGACGATGAGCGGCCCTAACAGTCCTGTGTTGATGTCTTTTGGCGTGTTGAGGTGGGAGTGGTAGAATCTGGTCATGCAGTTTCTGTCCTCTGCTGTTGGGCTGTGGCTCTCTGGGAGGGTCCACATATATGTCACACTTGCACCAGCCGCAACCGAGTCGTCACGTTTCAGCTCTGGACCAGTACCGTCTGGGTACATAGCTCCTGAAGAGTCAAAAACAAGCACAGAAAATCACACATCTATCAGTCTCTGCACGCTAATGCACTGCTTTGCACATTTTTAATTCATTAATTCCTCACCCTCATTGCCCTTGCTGTAGTTCAGTCCATGTGGGTGGATGCTGTAAGGTCTGGATGCTGCATTCTTCAGGTGGATGATCAATGTGTCTCCCTCCTCAGCCATCAACAGGGGTCCCAGGTAGCCCAGCCAGGCCGCCTTAACCACCTCTGTCCTGTAGGTGGCGTCGCTGTACTGTTTATACACAGCCTTCTTGTAGGTGGAGCCGATACGCTGGGGGCCTCGCTGTAAAAACACTGCAGCCTCTCTGAAAAATGAAACATTTTCATTTGTGACTGAAGGAAAAGCAAGTGAGTCAGAAAATTTTGACCAAAATTGGTCTTCCACAGTTATTTAGATAAATGTAGTCATTTAGTCATTACATGGCATAATTCCTAACTCTGATGTACAGTATATGTGTGAATGAAGGGATGTGTCTGTATAGTATAGCTGCTGTTTTTGTAGGTCCTTGTATATCAGGATGTTTCTGCATGTATCCACTATTTTTAAATCATGCTGACCAGAGAGGTTTAAAGGTACAAATAAGTAACTCAAATGAAACATGAGTAATTAGTTGAACAGGTCCACGTAAAAATGAAAAAAAGTCTTTTTGCACAGATAGTACATTGAATAGAACATAAATGTATCTCTAAATTTGATGGTACTGATTTTTTCTGAGATAAACTGAAGAAAAAAATATTACTTTATTATTCCTTTATGTCTAAAGCTGCATAAACCATTTGAAAATCCACTGGATTATCTGGGGGGTGAAGTTGTTACAGATAAACAATACAACCATCCTAAAATGTAATTTCCATATAGGTAGCAAACTGCATTCTCTTCTCTTTTTTTAACAATTACGGCAGTTTTTTTTTTTTTAAACAAAAACACTTTTTTAAATTAAAAACAGCAGTTTTAACATGTGGCTGAAATGCTTGTAGTTTGGTTAAGCACGACGAGTTACTGGTTAAGTTGTGTGAAAGATAATGGTCTGGATTAAAATGAGTATGTTTGTTACATAAATTAAGAGATCTCCTGGTTGAAAGTCCTGTGTTTATTGACCCATCTATCCACCCGGACCTCATCCAGTGTGGAGATCTGCAATTACAATTCCCAATGCAATTGTGTTGCATGGGAGTGTAATTTATTTTGAAAATAAAATAAATAAATAATGCTCTTCAGTAATTTTATATCATTAAAAGTTAATTTTTAATTTCTTTTTGGGGTGTGTGTGGAAGATACCAGGTTGTCATACAGCAGTGATTATTGTAGTCCTAAGTGTGGACTAAAAAGCAAATGTAAACACGTGGGACTTAAACATTGTAATAAGCAATAGATAAGGAGGACCTGAAATTTAGGGGTAAATCGTTGAACAGTCTGGTACAAAAATTTTAAATGAGGTAAAGTAGGTGTAGGAGTTAATGATAAATTGGAGATTATAACCAGTTGCTAATCCATAAGAGCACATCTTAAAATGTGAATAAAAGGAAAGGAGGCCAATAAAGAGCAGATATGTCCGCTTCTTGGTACCAATAAGAAATCTTGCTGCTGCATTTTGGTTGAACTCCAGTAGGCTCAGGGCTGATTGAGGACTCCGACATTATCAAGACAATGTGCTGTGCATGTACTTACTCATCCTCCTGCAGAGTGCGGTTTTGAATAACGTTCTTCCCAGTTGGAGCATAGTTCCAAGACACCTCCTCTATCCTGAGGAAGTACTCTCTCACCATAGCAGACTCACATGCTGCTGCACAACAAAACAGCAACACTCCCCTTAACAACCCCAGCTGATGCATTCTGAAGAGTCCAAAGTGAAACTTCCAGGGAGGAAGACAAGTCTTTATTTCTGTTCAGTGATCCAGAGGATGATAATAATGAAGACAAACGACTGACAGCTGTTAGTCAGTCTGAGAGACTTGACGCCCTGTGTTTGTCTTTATACTCCCTCAGCTGACTGCTGAAAAAAAAAACAGGTAGAGGGGTCACTGACCAACAGACAGTGTCTCAACCACAGAGATAACAAAGGGTGCCCCTCAGACTTGCATAACAACAGAAAACGTTTTTCAGTGCAGTCTCAACATTTGATATAGCATGCACAAACGATCAAGACACAAATAGATCAGATTCAAGTTATATTTACATTAAACATCATATAGTTGATCTCCTTTTTGTCAGAATCTAGAAAAACAGATATGTATCACATCATTTTTGTTCTTTGCAATGCAGCCAAACATCAAGTAACGTCATGATTAGCCAATTGAAAAACACTCTGACTTTTGATCCTGTCAATACTGACGTCAAGTGTTGAAAAAGATTCCCAAAAATCAGATTTTCTGGCTTAAATGTGTGCTTGTATTAGACAACTAAAACAGTCTTACCAACCTAAGTAGTAAGGCTGCACAATTTAGAAAAAAAATGTCTAGTTGTAACATTTTTTACTGATCTTGCAATTACCAAATGATTCACAATATTGGAGGGAATGTTCGTTTCTGAACCATTATTCTCATTTTTACTGAAAAACATATTCATACAATCTGTACAGAATAAATATTTTTTTTGTAGAATAAGATTTGGATCTTGCAGCAATACACTACTTAATTCAGAATAGGATTTTGACAAATACTTTGCCTTTAACAAATAGTGAGCCTCCTGTAATTTGGATAATGCACTTGTCCATATTGTGAATTTTGATAAAAATTGGTTACTACTTTTTTTCTCTCACTTTTATTACTCATTTGAATTACTTCCACCTGCCTTTAAATCAATAAAGATTAATGTTTCTTTCAAGACTGGTTTGTTATTGTTTTAAGGTTAATAAAGCAATGTATCCATAGTGTTCTCTGGACAGAAATGGAAATATTCTCCCAGCAGTCACCTTGTTGTAGAGGCTTGTAATATTTAGTTTTATTTGCTGGAGAAAAAAAACACTTAACAGGCTTGACTCTCCATATCAGAGGCCAAATTTACTCAGTTTGGCAGTTTGGATCAATAACAGGTAACTCTGGAAACTCCAGGACAGAAATTTTAGTCCAGGATTACAACACACATGCAAAAACGCACATGATCACACATAAGCTAACACTGTATCTGTGTCAGGGACCCTCCTCCTGTGTTACCGTAAGTGGGGTCAGAAATATAAGGTTGAACTAACGGAGGAAGTAACAGTTTGGAGGAGGTGCAGGAGGGGAGTCAAGCATCCAGATACACATGCAGATAACTGTGCTGTTTACCACTGACATCTGCAGGGATTTAAGGGTAAAGTGCATTGGCCGAGTGCAGGAAAAGTATGACAAAGATCAGCTTAATTACTCACTGGAAACTGAAAATGGAAATAGTCTTTTTTTATTCAAGGCTGCACAAACAAACATATTATACATTACATTACATTATAAAAATATGTCACTAAAATATTTATATAAAATGTCCGTTAACACTGATCTAGCATCTGAAAGAGGTAAAGAAAAAACATTTACAACAAAATGCTCTGAAAATTAAAACAAATGTACAAACACACACATACACACATAAATCTGCTCGTGATCCAACACAGTGAATAAACCTTGGAACCACAAGAATCAAACTGGATGGAAAAGACACTTTCTGGTGCATCAAGATAATCATGTCAGCCAAGATGCTGATAAACAACTAAATCATGGAAATGTGCATCTCTTCTTGCAAGGACATTGTCAACAGTGACAAAGAGCTCATGTCATTTCCAACAATATCAAAAAATATATGGCTGTCATCTTAATTATACTCGGTAAATGACATTGATTTGAATTGTTTATGCAATAAAAATGGTAGTGTAGTTGTTGGGATTGTATACAAAGGTATACAGTCAGTAATAATAAAGAAAGGGGGTAACCTTTACATTAAGAATAGAGATTTCATGAAGTGAAACATGCTCTACTTAATCTATTTTAAGTCAATTGCATCCTCTTTTTATATTTCTATTGAGTATTCTGGATGCACACACATTAACATCATCAATGAATGCTTAGTAATTTACTTTACCAAGTGTCAAATTAAAAACTTAAAACAAAGTGATGATACTGAGGTGGCAGTCAGGTGACACTGTATGTGTACTCTAGGTGTGTCTAAGTAAAGACAATGAGGCTGTGTGATGACTTCCGTGTTCATTAATCCGCATGTGTGCATAAATGTTGAGTGTGTGATTTTTTCTTATATGTGCACATGCACTTGTGTCTCAGTAGGTGAGTCTATATACACACGTGTGTGTTAATCTAAGCATTAAGACTATATTCTTGCTTATAGCAACAGGGCCGACAGACGGCGTTAACTAAGCCGCTTCCCAGCTGTAAGAGACAGATGATGAACTCCAGCACAGCCAGGCCCAGTAACACACACAGCAGAGTCACGTTCCACTCTACAATGTTGACCGGCTGAAGACACCGCGACCAAGTCTCAGGTTGTAAAAGATACCTGGGACGTAGAGAGAGACAGTTTAGTAGGCAATCAATCAAAGACAGCTGCAGCTGCATTTCTACTAACATTTTTGTATGTCACATTTACATTTACATCAACACATTTAGTGAGTTATGAAAATCATTTTATTTTGCAAGATTTTGAGCTGAAATGATTGATTAAAAGTTCAATCAACCAATAAAACCAATATAGTTGATAAGTTATTTGTCATTTATTTAACAATGCCCAAACTTCGCTGGTTTCACCTTCTCAAAAGTAAGGATTTCCATCTTTTCTCTTTTTCATATAATTGTAAATTTAATAACTTCTGGAACAGTCAAAACAATATATTTGTGAAAATTGTGAGAGATTTTTCCCTATATTTCTGACTAAGTATTTGATAAATGAATAAACTGAATGAATAAACCATCCCACACACACATACACACACACACACACACACACAGCACAGCCTCTCCCTACCTGCCCCCCTGGCCTGCAAACGGGTACGTCCAACCATAAGAGGTGTAGCACTGCGGACCCTGCACCAATGCAAATCCTGACATGACAAAACAGTAGCCAGACCCCACGAGGCCGACCACAGCTGCCAACACTGACCCGCACATCTGGAGAGAAACACAAGAAGACAAGGTCATTTTAAAGAAGGTGCATGTGGGCCTTTGTGAATGTGTGTGAGAGTTGTATTTATCAATTTTCTCTATCAGATACAGAAGCAGCTGTGACACACACACACACACCCACACACACACACTCCACAGCTGTGCATGTGGCTCGAGTGGTGTGAGCCAAGCTTACTTTGTTGAGTGTTACCCAACAATGGGACCCTTGTTGAATCATCATAGCTGGATTAGCATTAGCATTCCACCTCATAAGGACACAGTGTTGGCTGGCTTAATGACAACTGTACAGTATTATTCTCCAAATGGTGGGACAGAAACCGTAAAACAGCAAAAAAAAAAAAAAAAAAAGGAACACTGTGAGGAATTACAAGTGTTGAAAAACCAAAAAGCCTGATATTTTGATTTAAGAAAAGGGAAAACAGTTAATTAATAACCATCTGTGTGTAGCAAACAGAAATATATGAACAAAAAATTATGTTTTGGTTATTTATTTAGAGAGAAACAGTTTTGAAAATCTGGATTTTCTTAAGTACAAAAATCTGTTTATTACTCAATAACAATCAGTATAAACACATTAAAGGGCGTCTGCGACAGCGTTAGCTTAGCATCAATGTCGGTGGAGTTTTGGTGCAAACAAGCATAGTGTATCTGCTGTAGAGTGAGTGAGTGTTATTGAGAGTTAGTTATGTCCCTTACCATTAAGCTCTCATTCCAGCAGCAGCTACATTTCCCCAGAGTGATGAAGACCACAGCTGGAATCAGCATCTGGAAACACAAGAGTTACATTTCTGAGTATCACATTTCACATTTTTTTGTCTTTTAAAGAACTGACACATTGAAATGTTTGAAATAAAGTAGTATAGCATTATGGTAAATATATAGATGCTAAAGCTACATCAGTTAAGATAATAACCATATCTTACTACAAGGAAAGATTATTGATCCTGCTTTTCTTGGCTTGCAGTTACAAGGAGCATTTCATAGCAATACCACTGTACCACCACCTCTATTACTAAGACTGTAAATACAACCAACAAGATCTCCACCCTAAATGACAGAATAGACTGTTTATAGCACACATGTCATTATGGATACACGTACGGTTCGCGGTTGTAAAAAAGGCGGCAGTTTCTGTGAATTTAGGCAACAAAACCACTGACCAAGTTTAGGGCAGAAAACTTCCTAGTAAGGCATTATAAAAGACAGTTTAAACAGTAAATAAATTTAGGTAAATGCCAGAAGTGAAGTAGTTATGAGGTTACATAAACATAAATAAAATACATTTTAAAAAAGTGATTCACAAACCATGAGCCACGTAAAAGTTACGAAAAAAAATAATTTACTTTTGTTTTCACACGGGACACAAACCCCATTCTCCTGGGTGAAAGTTTGCCGTTTCTTCAACCCCTCCTGCACGCCCTGAGTGAGATATCCGCCAATTAAACTCAGCATCGGCGTCTATCATTACTACTACGTCTGCAAGATGACGGCAGATGTCAGTCGACAATGTCGTATTTTGCTGCCTGTAAAAACGCCTTATATTGACATTTTTGAGGGGAGACCAGTCTGATACGACCTGTATTTACGTTTGTTGTTAGGCGCCGACATCAAGTGGTCGTAGTAATTATGACAGGAGACCATGAGGATTTCAGGTGGTGTAGTATAAAGAGCGACAAAGTTAGGACTTTCACCCATGGATGTTTATAGAAGTAAATATTGCATTGTCACTCTGCCTTGCAGTCAATTTTCCAGGTGGCCACTCATGGAAGAAAAATCTCCTTGCAGCCAAAAAAGCATTACATCCATAGACCACAATTATAAAGACACAATCGAAGACCTCTGTGAAATGTTGACAGGATACCTCAAACTGAAAAAAGGTCAATTGAGACTCTCTCTATTAACAAATTATAATCCATGTGTTTTTTTTATATTGGTAAAACTTTTCTTAAGCAGATAAAAGTAATTTTAAAAATTCTGTGACATCATCACAATGTAAAGTCTATGTTCCACACGGGGAAAACACTACTTTGCATGTTCGTTATGTCATACATGTTTTGAGAGTCACTGACAAGTGACATGTTGATTTTACTACAGCCCTAAGTCAAGTACATTCAAGTCAAATGTATTTATACGGCACATACATACACATACAACACCTTCTAGCCTGTCAATCACCTTCCTTGTTAAATGCAGTATTGTTAGACTTAGACAGACTTTATTGTCACTCAGTTATACATAAAAAATATGCACATTGAACGAAATTCCGTTGCATTGGCTCACAGTGATTGTACTCTGAAATGTCATAAACAAAGTATAAATATAAAACTGTAAAAAATAGAATATTTATATTGCACATATTGCACAAAGTGTAACAGCAGAAAATATTTTTGTACATAGACAAATAATAATAATAATTATAATAATAATAATATGGATATTATCTAAAAGACCCATCAGCTAGGAAGTAAACAAGGGGCAATAACAACATGAGATTGTAATGCTGATTACTCACAATAATCAAATGTTTGGGGGCCGTTTTAGACTCAACTTTCAGCATACTAAGAAGTCCTTTATCAGTATCAGCTGGACTTAGACGTAGCTGTTCTCTAGCTCTTTTAACAGAATGCTAGCACATTCTAACAAAGTCTGTAGCATGTCAAATGACATGTCAGAGGATAAATATGGTGCACTAGCATGAACACAGAAAGGAGATTAAAAGGTATCCCAAACATAACATAAAGGACATTTTTGTTGCTGCTACATAATAAGCTGTGGGATCACTAAAGTCATTAGGATTCATCCTCTTCAGACCAGATGTACATCAGTACCAAATTTAATGAGAATCAATGGGATAGTGTGGAGAGAAATAAAGTGAATCCTTCTCCTGAATCCATCTGTTTGTTTCAAGATTCTACTGTTTTACTTTCCAATCCTCCCTTTTTTCCTCTCCTCCTCTTTCCTGCACTGCTGTCTCTCTCCCAGTGGTCAAGGACTTTAAATCACATCCTAACAGAGGGAGGGAAGTTCCCAAGGTCCCAGAGATCATAAGCATCGTAACATACACATCCTGGATGTCCCCCTAAAACACTGTCCCTTAGAAGAGGCAGAGCAAGAGGCTAACAATACAGAGGGAAAGAAAGAGAAGGACAAAAATGAGGGAGGGGAGGAAGGGAGGGAGCTAAAGATAGTTTTCTCTCAGGGGGGTTAAGTTTGTTCTTTGACTCTTTAGCGTTCTGTCATTTCCACAAAGAAAGGAAAAGCCCGAAGAGGAAAAAATAAACACAGCACGGCAAAAGTAATCTCAGACAAAGAAAAGAAAACACAAATGAAGATAAAGACATATATGAAAATATCCAGAAGTAACACTCTTTTAATAATCGCTGCAACAACACTTACCCAAAAACAAATTAACTACTGTGTATTCCTAAAGTATTAAGGAAAACTTTTATTCACCTCATCTGAAGTCAGATCCAGGCCATTATTTGGGTTAAGTTCGTACTAGAGGCCTTTATGTCAAAATTCCCCTGATTTAAATGTTTCATCAGGTTTTAGTAATTACTCTGTTTTGTGGTCCGTTTCCATTTGCTGCAGTTTGATGTTAATACACACTTCCTTCCTGCAGTTCAAGGGACATAATCCCCTCACCTTTACTGTGAAACATCTGCAGGAAGTGTCATTCACATTCGCATGTGAAAGGGACATTTAAAGGTTCAGACCTTTCTCTCTCATAACTTGCCTGGACTAATAATTTATTGTGCATTGTTCTGCATCCTCTTCCGGTATTGAAATGCCTGATCACCTCTATGAACAAAGTTTTCTAACAAGAAGATACTGCAGCACAGAAATGTTCGAAACCTATTGTACCCTTTTACTTGTTTTGACAGCTTTAAACGTAAGCTCTGCAGAAATCCTGATGTCCAATCAAATATGAGAAGCTGAGCAATGCCTGCTTTTAAATGGTTAAACATACTATTAGACATGCTGTTGTTTTGGAAATGGACACATGCTTGGTCATGGACACTGTTGCTCATGAAGTTGATTGTGACAATGTGATTTATTATTGAGAGATATAAAGTGTATATCTTCTCAAACTTTATCAGTCAACCTCTTCAAAACATATCAATGAAAATGAAACCACAATTAACTTAGGATTGTGCCTGAAAACAAAATTATTCCAACTTTATGGGCGACAGTGTATATATATTAACATTTACCATTTTTGCAGAGTCTGTTTTTATGTAGAATATATCTATTACAGTTATTTGTTAACATGCTCTGACTGAATTTTTTACAAAAGTGAAGCTTTCTGTACCCAACACAAGTGCACTGCTGGTCGACAAGGTTAATCTTGTTTGGGAAAATACAATCTCTGCTCTGTTCCTCCTTAACACCAAACTAAAAGAACAGCTCCTTTCTGCTCAGTCGGAGCATAAACTCATCAGATCAGCAGCATGTAGCAGACGGATTAACTGCAAATTCACACAAAACTCCATTGTTCCCAATGAGCAACTGCAAAAACACTCTGAATGGACTGAATGGTGCTAAAGGGGAAACAATTGACATTTGATAATATTTTTTGTCTAAAAATCATGTTTTAATGAGTTAAAGGTGCACCCTGTATACAGATAAGTGCAACTTAACAATTCAATAAATGATAATGGACAAGAATAGAATTAAACAAGTCCGAAACAGCATCAGCAGTAGTGAGAAAAAAAGCTTTCAGTCTGCAGAACAGAGCATACTGTATCTATCAGTGTGTGTCTGTACTACCAATGAATAAGAGATAGTAGCCTTCAGTGGATGCAGCTTGGCTGTGATGCTTTTAAAATTACTCTGTGGTAAGTTTTATTGTCACATGGCTGAAATGCTGTGAAAGAATCTCACTGATTTTAGTTTCACAGTGCTCAAGACATGGTTTCAAAGAATCCTATTACTTTTTGTTTTGGTTAATTTTGAGACTGCTGAGAGTTTCAATTTATTGTTCAAAACGTGAAAACACAATAGCTCTTTTTCCATGTGGTACAAATCTTCTATCCATTTTCTGCTGGCAGTGTGAACTGGGTGTACAGACAGGCCTTTACAGATATTTTAATACTATATTTACTCAGAATTTCTGTATTTGTAGTGAAAGTAAAGACATTTTAACTTAATTTAAAGCAAAATTCTAAAAGTACTTTTACACTACAAGAAGCTAAATTTGAGCTTTGGAAGCAAACCACGTTTGGGCCAAGTAAAAATAATGGGATCATAGTGTCTTCAAAATATGTCACTGAAATAATCAGCACCTAATGTTTGCTGTACGGTTACCAGGCAACTTAAGTTGACCTCCAGAAAACTTGGATCAGAATATTTTGACCCTACAAAAATCTACAGTATGACCCTTGAAATTCATCAACTAATTAGAACACAAGTGCAGTTTTTTACTCACCAGCCCTCCCCCTCCTCCTAGTCCACCAAAGTACCAGATGTAGCTGGCCAGGCGACCCTCCTTGATGTAGATGGTTTCTCCCATGGGAAACAGCAGCAGCAGGTTGGTCATGATACAGCAGAGGGCCAGAGGCAGCAGGGCCAGACCCAAAGACCGGGCGAAACCCACCGAACAACACATCGCTCACCCAAGAACACACTCACAACCGCAGGGAGGAGAAGAGAGAACTGGAATGGTCCGAGGAGAGCAGGAGAAAGAGAGAAAGAGGGGCGGGAAGGGTCGGAGCAGCTGGGGAGCCAGGAAACAAAAACAAGTGACGAGAGCCTGCTTTGTGTGTGTGTGTGTGTGTGTGTGTGTGCGTATGTATGTGTGTGTGTGTGTTGAACAGATTCTCCTTCTTCACAGAGGGAGTCCTGCCATCACACAACGTGCGTAAGGAAACACACTCACAGGAAGGGTGCTGACCAATGGCTGCACAGAGTTCAGCCAGAAATATGAAAGTTTCACGTGTGTGTGTGTGTGTGTGTGTGTGTGTGTGTGTGTGTGTGTGTGTCTGTGTGTCTGTGTCTGTGTCTGTGTCTGTGTGTCTGTGTCTGTGTGTCTGTGTCTCCTACAGCCTCTTAGTCAGCCGGGGCTCACACAGCACTCTGAAGTATTCATTTCCCTTAGAATAACTGAGTCACTACAACAGTGAGTTTTTCCCTGATCCTGTTTTTCACATAATATACACACTACACTGCATTATTCACATTATCAACTTTTGATCATTTTGTCTACAAGATGTCAGAAAATTATTATTTCAATATAGTTTAATAAATAAATAAACAAAATATGCATTATTTATTGACTTTTTATTGACAAATTTATATTGAAATAAATGGGGCACCTCAATAATCAGTGACTTTTTTTTTTACAATTGAAAGAAAATTGCTGATGTATTAACTAGATGGTGATTAATCTATTCTAAGTGAAAAACGCATTTGAAAAAACTTTTTTTTATGGTAGAAGTTGAGGTTTTCACCAGACTGAAATACTGTAGATCTTTTGAACAAGGATCGATCCAATCCAAAATGATTCACAGATCTTCACAAATTCATAATTAAGGCAAGGCCGCCTCTTTCTAGGTCAAAATCATACAACAGCTCAGCAGGTCTATGTGGGGCAATAGGACACAACACAACGTCTAATAGTGCTGTGTCAGAAAGCCACAAAGACTGAGTGTGTCCACATGTGTGTTTCGGGGGCCCCGCATGTTGTGAGCAGCTTTATAATCCATCTGGAATGCACCACATCCAGATAAACTGCCCTGTAATCTGGAACTGGCCACTAACGACCTGCTCTAACGAGCTGTTTCAACCAGTGTTGATTAAGACAGATTATGTAAAACAGAGTGTGTTTAGGTGACAGAACACATGGCTCTTTATAGAAGGAAATGGTTGGTACCAGGTACGGTTTGGATCTTAAAGGAGCTCAACAATGAACCAAAGTCTAACATTATGTTTCTACATGGAGAGATTTGTGTTGAGGTGGAATCGTGTTAGAGCTTCCTGCTGCTGAGTACAAGTGGTTTACAAGCTGTTTACCACTTACTCTTATTTGCAACATCCTTTTTCACACAATTCAAGTCACTGCTTATACTGTTGTATAATTTATACTGTCTGTCTGTCTCTGTATTTATCCTGTCTGTGTGATATGTTGAGGGGCAACAGGGCGTCTCCCAACGGCTAAAAATTCACAAAAAGATAAAGCTCATGAACAAAGGCACCCACTTTATCTGTCCTGCTTGGAAACAATGCAATAACAGATGCATCATATTACATGTTCCAGATCATTATCATATGTGTAAGAGTTGTGAAAGCATAAAAGGCCATGTCATCATTTAAACACTTGGTGTTGGTTTTGATTCTGCAAATTTTATCGTAATTTTCAGAATAATCTCGGAGATATCTTTTGGGCACATTTTGGTTTGGAGGTGCAATATAACAGCTCATGGAGTGTCCAAAATAGAAATTGTTTGTTCAGTGGGCTACGTAAGTTTGCTCAGTAAATTTAATGGCATGTGCCCATTAGACTCCCACACTGCTTTTTGATGGCGGTGTAAGAGGAAAGGTCAGGCAATAAAATAAAATAACATATCCGCCCACAGGGACTGTGAATATACAGAGCAAACTGTTCAATTTAGCAACTAGTTACCCCAAAGAGGTTATGTTTTTGGTTTGTTTCGTCTGTCTGTTTGTCAGCAGAATTACAGCAAACTATAGTTGGACCGACCAACTAATCATATGACAAATCAACATCTTCATTAGGCCTTGTTCTTAACAGAGTAAAGCCACAATTTGTAAAACAAAATACCAGATTAACAAATTTGAATAGTAGTGGGGGTAAACCACCTGAAATAAGGTCTGCTACATATGTGTCTTTTTTTAAAAGCAGACTAAAAAAACATCTGTTTTCATTAGCTTTTAATTAGGTTTTTAATTTTCCTTAAATTGTATATCCTTTTAATTGTAATACATTTGCAACCTACATGTTTGTTAATTTTAATGTTTTATATATGTTATAACCTACTTCATGTTGTCTTACTTTATACTGTATACTTTTAGATTTGTATTTTTGTGTTTTTTGTCATAATATGTGATATTTGCTTATTTTCTTTTGTTTTTAAAATATTGAAGCACATTGAGTCTCGGCCTGTCGTATTAAATGTGCTATGTATATAAACCTGACTTGACTAAAACCCAGTGCAAAAAGAGTTCACATTATCATTTGGAGTGTTTTTTTTGTTTAGCTTTTTGTTTTTGATTAACCAATCTCACATTTTAAAATAAGTGTCATATATCACAATGGAATCAACCAAAAACAAAGTATTTTCCTTGCTCAGAGTGCTCTTAAAATTTTGCTAAATCACTCTTAAACTAAGACTCTTTGCTAGAATTGTTTTGGCTGAGTTAGTAGCTCTCTTAGAGTCCTTATTTGTCCTGTAATTAATTGACCTGTAATGTTAATAAAATAACCTCTGGACTTCCAAAAGTATAAACTACTCCTTTCAAAGCACTGTACTTTTCATTATGTAATGGAAATATTTTGAGCCCCAATCAGAGGAATCTGTGGAGGATTATGAGCCCATGAACAGAGAAACAATCTCAACTAAGAATCACTTTAAAATTAAATTAGATTTATTGTTCATCTCTAAAAATGTACAAAATCATGAATAGATCCAACATATTTCACAGATCATTGAAATAGACAGTTAACTCAGGAAATATACTTCACTTCAGTTGATTCACATCACATCATCTACACTTACTTTGTGAGAAAAGATGCAGCTGTCATTATTGAGGAAGGAGGATTATATATGTAACAATTCATTTCCAGAGCAGCAACAACTAATTAAAGACATTGAAGCAGATAATTATCTAAACCAAAAGACAGGGTTGAGGAAGGGCATCTTAAGTATGTCATTTAATGTCACACAAAGATTTTTTTTTTAAATGTTGTTCTATATTTAAGAGCAAACAAAACTGTGCCCTAGCTTATAAACAAAGCTTGAGCTAAAGAGGATGTGGAGGGATATCTGATGAGAAAAGACAAGATGTTGTGTTATGATTCAAGTGCTCATTAAAGAAAGTAAATTTTAAAAAGTTGAAATATTTGGCAGCAACATAATTAACATTAAATTCAACAGCACTTATATTCTGCCTTCCACATGTAGAGGTCATGTTTGTCTAGTATCCCTGAGCACATCCATCTCCTCTGGGGTCTGATCCCGCCCACAGCACCCTGGATAAACAATCAGCTTGATTGACAGATGGGTTCCACCAATCCCCCACTGTGATGATTTGTCCCCGCCCAAACTGAGACCTCTTGTGGCCTGTGTGTTTAAGTGAAATGACAAGTGGAAGAAGAAAAAATAGATTGAGGCCGTTAAACTGTCACATCTTCTGCTGGCAGTATCACATAAAACATCACTCTTCAGAAAGCCAAAGGGCAACCAGCTAACAGGATGATGCCAGTACAGGGAAGAGGAACGAATAAAAAGATCCTGTTTCCAACAGGAAGCTACAGGGTTTATGGGTTCTGTGGTCTAATACTACTGATTTGAGACAACCAGTTGTTCCAGCCATTGGTCTTGTTTATGGCCGTTACTATAAATCAATATAACCGTTAAAGTAACATATTAACTTTTAAGTGGGACACATGAAGTACTTGTGTATTATAAATCTCATTTTAACAAGGTCATTGAAACATCATTTTTTCATTTTAAAATATCATCAAAGATTTTATGTTATTTTATGTTACAGTCAGATCACTTCAGTCCTCTACCTCTTTTCTATTAAATGTTTTTAATGGGTCATATAAAAGTACCACTGAGAGTGCCTTCCGTTTATAATAAACTGTGTAACTCACTGCCTCTGGATATTAGAGGATATTAGAATGGCACGCTCGCAGTGTTTTTAAAAGGAAATGAAAAAAGATCTTTTTAATCGGGCTTTAAATTTGGAGTCATTTTAAAGCCTTAGGCCTTAAATTTTAATCATTGTTTTTTACATTATTCTTGTTTATTTCATTTTATTCCACTGACTTTTATTTTTACTTATTTTATTGCTTTATTGTTATTATCTTCAGTCCAGCAAAATTGTATTGTTTTTTATTTATTGTTCTATTTATTGTATCAATTTTGCTAAGTGAAGCACTTTAGGCTGCATGCTTGTATTAAAGGTGCTGTTTGAATAAAGGTGGTATAGGTTAGAATTGGGTTAAAACACTTCATCAATAAAACATACAATATAAATAAAAATAAAAACTCGACAGTTGCAGTGTGAAGGTCTTTTTCCCCCAGTTTTTGTTGTTTGTTTTGTGTTTTTATGAATACATTAATTAGAGAATGGTCATCTTTCTGGAACCATGGCATATTCATCATGTAAAAAATAACATGCAGCTACTACAAACAGTAATTATACAAATAAAAGAGGTACCGGTGACTGGCCAGCTGACTTTGTGGCCACGTCTTCTCAGCTCCTCAGCTACCTCCTGGCCGATCCCCTCCTCCAGATTAACCAACCACTGATCAGCTAGACACACAAATGTTTAATCAGAATATCATTTTCATAAAAAAATAAATAAAAACTTTACATAAGCAAAAGACACTTTGCATCATACGTCTTCTTTCACAAAATTTCCATAATTCTGATCTCATATACAAATGAAGTTACAGTTTTCAATGCCATCTAACAGAAGAGAAAACCACCACCCTGTACATACATTAGTCATCTTTTATGGCTATTAAAATATTAACTTTGGTATTTTATTACTGGATCAAAAGCCTGTGTGTGCGTTTTAGGGAGGCGGGGCATACCTGTGTGGTCATACTGTATATAGACTCTTGGTGCATCCAGAGCTTGTTGAGGATTCATCCCAAACTCCAACATGTTCAACAACACCTAAACACAAGAGCACATTACATTAGTTATTTATTCATCACATTTTACTCCACATTTGTAACCATAATTAAAGTCAGGTATGTCCAAGTCATCTTGACTAAGACTAAAAAAAAAAACCAATGTGCACACAAAAAATATAGTTTCCAAATACAATTTCTTCAAACTTAATGTTAGTAGTTAACTAACTCTGTTGCTGATCATACCTGGACATGTCCTTGAGGTTGCATAAAAGCCCCCATCACCCCCAGTGCAGCGAGGAGTCGGGGTTTTTGTGATATTGTTGCAGAGTCAGTAAGAAGTGCAGGTATTATGGTGTGATATGGACGCTTTCCTCCAGCAACACAGTTAACATGGTTACGGTGCAGAGAAAAGCTGGCACCACGATTCTGTGAGCAGGAAAAGGAGATCTTATGACACACTACAATGATAAAGACCAGAAATCTGCTTTTACTCTTTTCTTATTTAGTTTGATTTAGTTTAATTTTCTCAAAAGCAATCTGGAAAGTCTTTATTTTACAGTGGATAAGCTCTATGGAATTTAAGTTTATTTATTGCATATTAGGATGTTACTGCAGCAATATATCTTCAGGTCTGCTCCAGGAAGTTAGCATTACACACATACTAGATTTAGAGAAGGTAAAGATACCATGCAAAACAGCTGTGCTTAACTGTCACTCTGTAGTTTAACTTGTTATCCATCAAATCCACTGATGTTGCCATCTACTCTGTACTGGCTAGACAACAGTCAGTGTTACACACCTGTCACTAGAGGTGGGGGGAAAAATCGATACAGCATAGTATTGCGATATTTTGCGTGGCGATATTGTATTGATTCATGGCCGCCAAGTATTAATATTTTGCCTTTTCGGAGGCCGTAGCGGGCTTACTTTTAGAATATACTGGTACTCTACTATACTGATATCTTATGAAACTAGAAGATCTAAGGAATCTATAGGCATCATGTGCGTCAGGATATCATGTCGGGAAGTTGTCAAAATAACGCTGCAAATTTAGGCACTATTTTGATGTTTCGTCAAGCTTAAAGTTGAGGAAAGTTTAAGAAAATGCTGCAGTTGTTGTCGTCCATGCATGTTTGATATCAGTTCAGTTCAGTCTGAATGAATACTTTGTCTGTGGGTTTGACTCTCATTGTGGAGAAATAAAAAGACTGAATGAGATGAATAGACCAAGAATTTTCTCTTATTTGACAAAACAATTCTTGATTGAATTTAATTTTTTGGACACAAAATGCAGTTAAATCGCAATATATTGTATCGCAATACTCACCATATCGCAAAATGCTTAAAATAATATCGTATTGTGTATGGGGCCTCTGCTGATTCCCACATCTACCTGTCACTACATCACATACACAATAACTCATACCCTCATTCTGACCTGTAGTGAGAATCCGCATTCCTTAGGGACCAGCCCGCTTCCAAATCCCATATAGGTGCTGTTAACAAATGAACAGGCATTGCCTTGACTGTCAATCACACAGAAATAGACTGTGTCACTTCCTGTTGTCATACCAGGCTCCACTTCTTCTATGGCCCTACAGATAAACACAAGCAACAATTACAAACACACATGAACCATAAAAAAATACCCACACTGACGTGCACATGTTATCATCCATGCAATGATTTGCATAAATAGGTTAAACACATGGCCTTATACACATCTATTATAAGATCGCTTCCTGAACAGATATCAGAAGCAGCAGATGGATGTATTAGTAGTTTAGCTTTTAAAATTACACATCTGATCAACAAAAATCCAGTGAACTTCACCAGAGTCGGACTGAGACCCACTCTTTCAAGCAGTCTTGGTTCTGTCGTTTTGTTCTGCACCAGTGTTTCATTGACAGCAAATAAACCACACTTACTGAGCAAATGGACTTGAGTTTGTTTTGACTGAACCAGTTGGATGTAAATGCACCTTAAGAATTCAGTGGAGTTTTAAAATGCATTGAAAGATAAATAATGATGTGCTTAGATAAGATAATACTTATTGTCGCTGCATGATAAACACAATGACATTTGGTTTGGCAGCAATCCACTTCATTTAGCAGCAAATATAGAAAGAATGAATGCAATGCTTATCAAATATATTTATTAGGAAAATAAAGATTCTAAATATAACCATACAACCCCAACTGCCAACCTCACACAGTGGAAGGTTGGCTATCACTAAAATAATCTTTATAATTGTGTGCTTTCTCACTACCTGTCCTGTGCAGTTCAAATGGTCCAACTAGAATAGAAAAAGCTCTTCAGCCACTAGCGTCATACATCACTCAAAAACTATATGCCAGCCTTGGTTTTAAATTATCATAGGGTGTTGGCTGAGAAACCAGATTGCCAGCTGCATGTAAACACAGGTTTTACAGTAACCATGAAGATGAACTGTAATTTCCTGCTTTCACCTGGTTTCTCCCAGTTAACTGGTTTATTATGTGCATGTTAACATAAGGACTGTGAAGACGCTTTTCTGACTGTTTGTGTTCTAATTCAAATTTAATTTAGGTTTGGTTGAATCATTAAAGTTTGAGTTAAGGTGACAGTAAATGATTGACAGATGTGGGATCCTATGAGTGCCTGATGCAGTAACGCACCCTCAGTAATTAAAGGTTATTAGATATTAAAAGACAGAAAGAACAGCACGGTTTAGTACAAAATAATATGTGTGTGCATGTTAAGATAACATTATGCTGTTATACTTTAATAGTCTGTCTGCATATTTGTCTTAGAACTGATAAAAGCATAAAGTTCAAAGTCTACAGTACTGACCAGTAAATACATACTGTTGCCAAAACACACAGACACACAAATCAGACAGAGCAGTGGAGGAGGGACTGCAGCATGAAAGGATGGACGTTAAGGTCGGGGAGGGGGGGAAGTTAAAGTCTACAGTCCTATCTAAAATCAACAGAGCACGACTGGTACACACTGGTACTAACAGACACACACACACTTACACAGAAACCCACACCTGTCCATGCTGATGCGCTGTGCTCGCTGGTGGCTGTAGCTCTTGTCCAATAAGGATTCAAGAGGTATGGTCACATGGTCTGGGTCACCCAGGTAATGCAGAGCGTCTGATAGTGCCAAGCGCACAGCTTCCACCAGCACGTGGATGTATTCAGAGCTGTTATGGCCTGCAGCTACACACAATCAACCACAGAAAGATGCTTAGATCAAATTATATGGTTTCATAACTTTTCATTTTTTATGTGACTTGATTATCCCCTTAAAGGAGCAAAGGGAAGGTTGACAGAAGACAAATACTGAGTGGACTTAATCTAGTGCAGGGTTGGCAACATTTATGGGTAAAAGAGCCATTGTTGGCCGAAAAAAGGGAAAAAATGTCGGAATGGAGCCGCAAATCTTATTTTAAGCCTTACAATGATGATAAAACAGCCTACTAAGTCTAAACTAGTCTACCACCTTTACTAACAGGTAATAATGAGCATTTATCAATATGATTTTGTCAGAGAGCAGTGAGAACCAAAGTGCAAATGAGAGGCTTGACACTTATCTAAAATATCTCAGGAGATTTGGAATCGAAATCTAGCCTAGCTATGGAAACTTAAAACTAGACCTGAAGTTGGCAAAATGTAGAGGTTAAGGTGGCGAGCTGTAGACTTTCCTAAGCTATGATGCATATTTAAGTTGACCAAAGCGTTTAAAAAAAAAAATGTTTCAATGCCGTATATAAGCTGCATATTTTTACAATCCAATAATATAAATTGCTTTGGGTCTACCCCAATGTTAAATAAAAGTTAAAATGTAAACAAATAACCGTTTCATTTCGTATAAATGTTTTGGTCATAGCCACAGGGAACCACAGCAGATGGCCTGAAGAGCTACATGTGGCTCTGGAGCCGCAGGTTGCCTACCTCTCATCTAGTGTCATTTCCAAAATCAACATATCATCGTCACAGGAGGAAAAACACAGATGTAAATAATAAAATGAGCAATGGCTGAATTCTGTTTAGCTTCGTCACTTTCTTGGTCCTGGCATGGTGCATGAATACCTTTGAGAGGGAAGTTCTCCAGGATGTTGAGTAACATGAGGGCAGCCAATCCCTGACTGTTGGGAGGAGGCTCCCACAGACGCACACCCTGAACACACAATGGAATCATTGCTTGTGCTGACCGTGTTATCAAAATACAGACAGAATAGGCATTAATGGACGGTGACATCACCTTGTATTCTGTGCTTATGGGGGTGAAAACCTCACTGTCATGGCTGCTGAGGTCCTCCAGGGTCATGACCTCTCCGTTTTGGTTGAGGACATCGACGATGGCTTGGGCCACTCTGCCCTGGTAGAAGGCTGGTTTGCCACGCTCACCCAGCTCCTATGGATACATCGGTCAATCAACTGTTCAATCAATCAGCGTATTCTGGCTGTCCAGCTACATGTTTTAAGCCACAACATTAACACATGATGTCATGCAACACAAATCTGACTCGAAAGATATGCGGGTGACGTGTCCACTATTGTGTATATCTACAAATCCAATCAATGTTAGTGAATGAACAGAATGGTGTGTGTGAATGTGTGGTTATTCACCACAAGAAAGTAACACACATCGTCATCGCTCAGGAATGACCTTTATGATGCCATGGAAACTATCCATCAATGAGGCTGAGGTCAGTGCTATTGTCTTCCACTGTCTCAGGAACACGAGTGTGAGTGTGTGTACGTGTGTGTAGGGGGGTTATCATGGGCGTACTTGGCGGTGTTCCTGCATTATTGAATTGCTAAAGGCTGAGTGTTTGATGTGGTAATACAGCAGAGCATCGATCAGTGCATGCTTTGATGGTGACGCACAAGCAGACAAACACACACGAGTAGTGGGGTCAGCGAACGTTTTTAGAGAAGGCCCACTGACAGGAAACTACCAAGTGTGTGGGTTTTATGAATGTTAAATTGCCCACACACACACACACACACACACACACACACACACATACCATGGTCGCACATTCCCATAAGGGAAAGAAATGCAAGAATATTCTAAAGCACTTCAGGAAAATGTTAAAGGTGTTAAACTCTGCTTTGCTATGGATCATTATTACACCCAGCTCTTTGTGTTATTTAAAGGCTTCCTTGACAGCCATTTTTGTTTTCATTCATAAGAGATATCTCCCTGAGTTTGTTTCTTAAATCAGCTGCTCGGTAGCAGTGGTTCTTTTTCTCCCTCCTCCTTATCCAAGGCTTTTTATTTAAAGGAGCTTCTTATTTGTTCTCATATTGGCTTATTTCAATGTTACCCCATAACCCATCCAATCTCTTGCGATTTTTGTGGTGATCTCTCAGGGATAACTTTAAGATACCTCATGTCTGCATCTGTGATCCATATCTCATCACCCTGACAGCTAACACAAATGAATAAAAGTCCCACACAGAAAGGTTCAGCTTCCTAAGACATTGATGATATAAAGCTTAATGCTAGCATCCGCTGGCTAATAAGCTCACAGTGACAATGCTAACATTTGCAAATCAGCACTTAACACAAAGTATAGCTGACGGGAATGTCATTCGTTTTGCAGGTTTTCTGTCATAAACCAAAGTATTGGACAAATGGAGGACTAATGCACAAACTAATGCACAATTTGCACAAAATTCCCAAATCTGTTTTACAGGACACGAATTATAGGCTCATAAATAAACTTTTAGAGTGCAGCAGCCCGCACCACAACAGATGACAAGGAATAAACTATCACAGCCGGCAGATATCTTTCCTTCCTCCGTAAATATCATTCAATATCAATAAATATTGAGTGCCCACCTTGCATTTTCCACAAAGTAAAAGATGCTTCCTGTGTCCTAGGCCGAGAAATTTTACCTGTTGGTGGTGCTAGATTGGGGAATCATTTGGGATTGGTGAAAATTCAAGCTAATTCTTTAGCTTGTGTTTGTTTGTCATAGGTTGTTGTCATAGCAGTTACCAATGCAAGGTACAGAGACATTGTTTTCTAGGTGTACTGGATACTATCTTCAAGTGCATTAAAATATGAATTCTGTTTTTGGCCAGGTTTACAGGCTCCCTCTACTCCACCCGTCTCTCTCTATTTGCTTCATTTAATGTCCTTACTATTTTTGTATTCCTCCCTCCCTCCAAATATTTTGTTTTCCTTCCATATTGAATCAAACACGCTAATGGGTTCAGAATTAATTATCCACAATGTCCCTGGGTTAATCCGAGGTCCTTCTCCCTCTGGGACAGGGTGGAACCAGCTCAGCGGTTTCTCTGAAGTTCTACATTGTTCTGTTTCCTTTTGTCCTAAATAACACAAGCTCGTGTTCCAGTGTTCCTCGCATATAAAACTATTAAAATGTGTGTTTTAGTTTCAAGGATTTACCTTCAGGGTCTGGGCAAGGGTAGGGTTTCTGAATACTTGTCCACATTTGGGCGCATGACCATCAATCAGCAGTTCTCCACCTAGTTCCTTCCCAGCATCTCTCAGAGCAGACACCCATTTTGCCCAGTGGTGAGCTGTTACCTCGGCAACAGGAAACCCCACCTCTGCAAGCTCCGCCGCCCCGCTCAGCACCTCCTGCAAGGACAGCTAGGGAAACAGGGAGAGGAAACACATGGTTATTACCTCACAGGAAGCCTCACAGCCCAGGAAGTGTGAGTCATTGTTTGGAGAAGAAAAATGCGGACACTAAAACTAGTTTGTAATTTCCTTTCCTAATTTACAATTAGAGGGTTTTCCAGTTACAAAAACCCTCTAATTGTAATCAATTTGTGCAAATGAGAGGAGAGGATAAATCAAGGATTACTTTATGATCAAGTGTTTGTTAGTAACTGTTTTTTGTTGTCAGAATGTGTCTTGGGGAATGTAATCAAACAGTAGTGAAACATGTATGTAGCATGTATAATATTTCTTTAGCTATTTATGAGTAGGAAAAAAGCTGTTGTGATAGTAGTGTATTGCAAGTATTTAAAATGAAGAAAAAGATAGTAAGTTCTGATGAAACAACCAGATCAGTGGCTCCAAATAATTTCAGTTTGATACCCCGATTTTGAAAGTTTGCCCACATTTTCATGGACCTGTGGCCCCCTACAATAGATGGCTAAGTTACTCCTGTTAATATCCACAGAGCTAGTTTGTCCACTGCTTGTTTCCTTGATCCATCTCCCTGATTCACCGTCAACGCCACTGTTGAGAACACACAAGAGTCAAGAGACCTAGTTCCAAGTGTGTTTCTGTTTGTTGTGGAGTATGTCAGTATGGCTCCTTTTGCAGTGTTTATGGCGGGGTGGTCCATGTCATGTAAATGATATATATATTATATATATGGATACCTGTGTGTTGCATAAAACACATTCCAGCACACACAGTTCTACACAGATGGATACACAAACACAGTCAAACCTTTTGACTACCAAACATCTGTATGGTATCACACCAGCAGGCAGGTGCCCCTGGTACTGTGACATTCAATGCATCAGAGGGTGAAGGAGGGGCCTCCGCAGTGTAACCACGTCCTTCCATGAAGTCCAGAGTCTGAGCTCTGGGCGTACGACCACTGAGGACACAGAGAGAGGCTTAGATAATTCTACTGTAGTAAGAAAACAATAGCAGCAATAAAAGAAGAATATCCACCTGCCGTTAATTCCTCTGATCTTTCCAGTGTTTCCATTGTAAAACAAGCAGAAGGCGTCTCCACCAGGACCGGTGCTGCACGGCTCTGTTACTGCTAGTGCTGCTGCTATGGCAACTGCAGCATCTGCTGCATTACCACCACGCTTCAGGATGTCTGGAAATAAACACATATCCATGTGTGATTAATATAACCCTAGAACTGAAAAGCTCCTTACTAGAGTGTGTTTAAGCTGAATTTACAAGAAATTTGGGTACATTACGAATAAAGTTCTCATTTTCCACTAGTGGTATTCATCTTTTCAAACTGTTTTTAGTTTTATTTTCAAAGTTTTTGAGATATCCAACTCTGAGATTCTTGCCTCCGCTCAATATATCTCACATCTCATGTTTACTTTGAGCCGCAAAAATTTAATTCCCTTCATCAGAGACAACAGACAGAATAGCAGACTAGCCATTTAATCCGGCACATCTGTGCATCTGAGGATGTACAGCCTGATATAGGATTATGGATATGAAATGCACTACCTGCTAAAGCCATGGAGCCCCTTTACACCAATCAGCAATTGCATTAACTAAGAATGAGTATAATGTATGCCTTGTTTATTTTTTATTCCATTCTGTCATGAAATAGTACCATTGGCTGCCATGAATAAATTAAATTATTAAAATTATTGTCACAAGTAAAATTGCCATAATGTTCCTCAGGCTCTCAAATATGAGGATTTGCTGCTTTCATTTATTTAATATGATGGTAAACTGACTACACTTGTGTTAAAGGCAGTTGGTTGGAAAGGACCACCAAACTCCAAGTGTTTTGGGTTTAGGGAGATTATTTAGGGAGATTGCATATGAATGCATAGGCCACTGTGTCACATGTAGAATGGGGTCTGAAAGAATGAAAACAATAAATTATTCATAAACTGTCAGTGTTTTCTTGAACTTTAGTGAGGTTAAAACTCTCTCTCTCTTTATTTATAGAGCATTTTCAATAAAAAAAAGTAATGTGTTATTATTATTATTATTATTATTATTATTATTATTATTATTACAAAGCCTAGTTGAAGACTACACTAAAAGTAAAATACAGTGCCTAATTACACAGATATACAAATAAATAAATAAAGCTCTATTAAAAGCCAGACTAAAACAGTAGAATAATACAATAAATAGACAGATGAATAGTTGCTTGGTTGCACGTGTGCTTACAGTGTGTTAGCAGTTTGGTATAACTTAGCTAAATCGTTAGCATATAGCGTTTAACGTTAGCTCTCAATGGATAAACTACCTGTTCCTTATGTTGCAAATTAGTGGATTTTGTCGGCAGTGATCACAAAATGATGCTCTTTGTTTCCCGATGTTATACCTTGAGGTTCTAGTGTGTAAAAACACGAAGCGATGTGAAACTTTCTCAACAGATTGATTTTGCTGCCTAACATTTTAGATCTCCATGGCAACAACTGTTTTCCACTTACCGAGTCCTACACCTGAAGCCAGCGGCTGGCTGGAGGCCACACAGCCATGTAAACACACCACAGGAGACCGCCGAGAGGAGAAAGTCAAGTCGGTGCCCATCCCGCTTCAACTACCAGCGACTGTTTGCACCCACATTAAATTACGGTACAAAAATTAAACCGTATTGGACTTTCAACTTCTGATCGGTTACTCTGTACTCGATTGGGTTTGGCTCAACGAGGAGAGAGAAATAGATGACAGATTACATCGATGGATACTGAGGACACTTCTAAATCGAAATCAGAAATGAATGTTAACCTTTTGGAGTCTTGGGCTTTTTGGCCCTTTTTATTCTGCCACTTAAAAAATGTTTACCATGCCATGTTGTTGTTATTATTGTTATCAGCACAACCTCCTCCAACATATATGACCTGATAATAATTTTTTTTACTTTGACTTATTGAATCAATATTTTTAACCCAAAAGAAACACAGAAAACAACACAAAATCCGATTTAGAAAATTCGTTTTTTTACATTTCAAAGCACAATCGTGCTCAATGAAGAATTTCAAATGTTGCAAATGTGAACCCAGGCTTCAAATACAACATATAAGAGGCAAAATGAAGATAACATCTAGTTCTATGTTTTTATACTAAATATATTGACTTTATCTCCAGTTTTAACTGGTAGGAGGCCCCGGGGAAGACCCAGAACACGGTGGAGGGATTATATCTCTCTCCTGGCCTGGGAACGCCTCGGGGTCCCCCAGGAGGAGCTGGACGTTGTGGCTGGGGAGAGGGACGTCTGGAATGCCCTGCTAACCTGCTGCCCCCGCGACCCGGCCCCGGATAAGCGGAAGAAAATGGATGGATGGATGGATGGATATCTCCAGTTTTACTTGGCCTGTCATCATCAAACGAAAACTGGTATGGAGTTTCAACCCAGTACTTTAAAGGGAATCTGACAGTAGGCTCGACGTTTCGTTTTTACATCGTGACATCATGAAGAAGTAATACACTGCTGCTTTCATGGACTCCAGGGGGCTACAGCTACAGTTGACAAACTGAAATAACCTCAATCTTGCAGCCTGTTTTTATTATAATGATTATACAAAAAAAAAAACATATTTTCGGTCTAGAATAATAATTCTCGACACATATTCCCTCACCAGGCCATAAATAATTTATGAGGATCATGATGGAATAAGATTCATTTTAAAAGTAAAAGTTAACGCTGGATGTTATATTTGCCACCAGACACATTTGCAGTTTGTCATCTGTTACTCTTGATGGTATTTGTTTTAAAACACTGTCAACCACTGACCCTATAGGCCTAGAAGTGGTACATTAAGAATTATCTTCCATCCCTAAGATTAAAATCCAACTGCTGAGAACAAGACAATCTAAGTTTGGGATGGATAGCAGTAATTCCTGGGACACTTACCTGAACTCACATTTGCAAACTTTTAATTCCCTTTCAGTTTAAGTTTGTCACTCCAATCCACACAGGGTGCAGGTAAAATTAGATTTCTGATTATTTCTACAGGACAAGGACACAAAAAAACAGATGAAAGGGCAGACAGGAGGGCATAGAACTGTCTCTAAGAAGGGTGGGAAAAGATTTTATGAATTTTGTTATGATGCCAAACCCCTTTTTTTTTCTCTCTTTTTTCTATTCGAAAATATAAGTGAAAAACCTGATCATCACTAAATACTACACTAATAATTGACTGAGAAAATGAGACCAGAGGCTAGGATCTGATCCAAAGCACACTAAGTTAAAATGTTCACAGCTTAATGACTCATTTGTGTGCATATGTTTGCCCTTTTCACCGCATATACAGAAAATAGAATGATTAACCTTTCAAAATAAATTATTTTAAGATGTTAACTCAAGTTAACAGGATATACCGCTGATATTACCACTTTATTAGCCCAACACCTCGGCCCTAAAATGAAGGCGTTACTCAAAATGATAATGATTTACTCTCACATCTGTCAGAGTTAAACTGGATTAAACAGTCCGAACTAATGAAGAAGTCTGTCTTCTTACTCACTAAACCAGTGGTAGATGCAGATCAGCCATGAGGGCTCTGCCGTATCGACCAACTGTCTCTCCCTTCCTCTTCTGTCTCCATGTACACAAAACACATGGTAGAACATTAACCACTGTGTCTTCACTGGTGTGTCCGTGTGCACACGGGTGTATGTAATCCCACATTAATGTGTGTGTGCGTGTGTGTGCGTGTGTGTGTGTGTGTGTGTGTGTGTGTGTGTGTGTGTGTGTGTGTGTGTGAGATCCTGCCATGTTACAGCTGGCTGCTATAAAAAGTGAAGCAGTGAGGGTGGGGTGGGCTATAAAGACTCAAATATAGCATCAGCTGAATCAGAAACCTGGCAGGTGAGGCGGACAGGCTCAATCAGAAGACTCAGGAGAGTGGACAGAGCTTTTTGAAGAAGAAAAAAAACGCTTTATAGGTGTAGGAAGAAACTATTAGGAGTTGTTGGAAAGCTGTAGTTGGATGTAAAAATAGGCCAGAAAAGCCAACAGGTTGGGCGCTATTATTCTAGAATTTAGAATCAAGACATCTTCGCTTTGTCAGTTTCTGATAATTAAATTGAAAAGATCAACCGCAGTGGAGTTTTGAGATCTTTTTAAAAATTCTTAGTAGTAAAGGAGGTTGAAGCATCAGTGTCAAAATGTGTTCAGGCAGCTTTGCCAAGTGCCTGGGGATCACTCTGATGCCTCTGGCGATTGTGTGTGTGCTGTGTAACATCCTGCTCTTCTTCCCCGGGGGGAAATCTGTGGACAGCGATCACATCACACAGCAAGTCTGGTACTTTGGAGGCATCCTGGGATCTGGAGTTCTGGTGAGTATGGTAAAAACATAACACTGATAGTAATAGCTGTTAAAATCCAGGATGGTGTAGAGGATGCATACTGTGCAATATCAGCTGTTTTTATCATCTGTGAAGATTTCTGGATTCTTCAGATGTTTTAAATATAGTTTTTGAAACTGAATATACTGTTACACACATGATACAAAGGGTTTTTTTGTCATCCGAAGGGTATCCGAGTGTCTCTGTAGACTCATGAATACAGTAGATTATAGATAACGCAATAAAAAAAATAATTTGGGCTGCAACTAACAATTATTGTATTTAGTTATTATTTCCCTGATTACTAAATTCAATTTTTATTCAATAAAATTGCCATTTACGACGATTGTTTCAAGACTAAACTGCATAAATACAGTTGTGCTTCATCTAAAAGATTTAATTATCTTATTAGATCTTGTACCACACTGTTCCACATTAGAAATATGGGAAATACAATGACAAATTATAATAGGATTTTTTTATTTTGTTGCAGAATCTATGAATCAGTTTGAAGTCACTATGTAGAATTACTAATGTGATTTTAGTCCTGGTGGTGCAGCACTAATAAAAGGGCAGATTTAGGAACTAGTTATAATACTTTATATCTTAATGATTATGGTGGGACATTAGGTGGTTCAATTTCCTCCAGCACACAGCAAAGGAACAAACAATTTATCATCTGCTTTTGACTGTTTTATATCTGTGTGTGTGTGTGTGTGTGTGTGCACTTGGGGTGTGTTTGGGCGACAGATGATCTTCCCGGCTCTGGTCTTTCTGGGTCTGAAGAACAATGACTGCTGCGGTTGCTGTGGCAACGAGAGCTGTGGGCGCAGATTTGCGGTGAGGAGATGTTTCACTCTTTAACTTCATCAAAATTAAATCATAATTCTCAGCTGTTGCTTTCAAAAGTGGGGCGAAGTTCCAAAAAAGGACAAAATTATAGGACAAAATTGCAATGGATCCCAAAATAATTTTGCATAAACCTGGCCAGTGTAGACAGGAACCAGGTACAGTCTGGTTGCCAGGTTGCTCGCGGCTTTAGTCCACAAACCGATGATGATCGAGGTGGTGACGTCCTCTTCTCTTATAGCCTGGAGTCTATGGGCTAAAATCACAAGTGCATGCATGTGGCACCAGAAATTAACTTTTTTGTATTCATCCAAAATCCCAGACAGAACACCCCAAAATCAGCAAACCAGAAACTGACATGGATTTTAAAAAAGTTTGCATCTGTACATTTATGGTAACATGAAATTTAAAATAGCAACTGAATTAACGTCAAGTAAATGCATCACCAGCCATGGGAAGAAGTTTGAAAACATCAAAACATGGCATCAAAGAATCACTTTTTCTTGAGAAAACCAGCAAGATAAAGACACAACGGAGCATTTTTACAAACTGTGTTGCTCAATAAACAGCTTTAGGAGTATTTTTAGTCAATGGAATCCCATGTTTGTCCTGCGACTTCTTCCAGAGTGTTCAATTAGAATTTTAGAAAATAACTAGTAAAAGTTTGATTTAAAAAAAAAAAAAAAATCAAATCTGTGTTGATTGGGTTATGAAATAACATTTAATGCTTGCAGGGTGTTGTTTTTATTTTGACCACTTCTACCTCCTTATCTACCATATTGCAGCTGTTAACTGCAGGCTAGTGTCTCATCACCTGTAAAACAAACACAATGGCACCGTGTATACGCCCTCTATGATTTAAACAGCAATAAACGCCAAAAGAACACACATGGACATATTCACATACAAATTGATGAGATTTCCATCACTGTACAGTAGCCAGAAGTCCCTCTGATACCATCTCTTTATCACACAGAGCTGGTATTGTTCCAGCACAGACACACATACTGATCGATACCTCAGGAATGTGTAGGTGTGTGAGCGTGTGTGGGGTCCAGGAAATAGTCGGCAAACAAAAGTCTGTCTGTCAGATAATTGTGCATGCACGCACACACACACACACACACACACACACACACACACACACACCAGTAGCTCTGTGTTGGTCGTGTTCTGTTGGTGACCCTCAGCCTGTTTTCTTCACACTGAGAGAATAACTTCATTGTCACAAAAGTAAAAGCGAGACTGTTCAGGGTATTGATTCCCAATATGAGTAACTGTTTCTCTCTCTCTGTAGATGCTGAGCTCCATTCTGTTTGCAGCTGTGGGTGTTGTGGGAGCTGGTTACTCAGTTACAGTTTCTGCTGTGGCCATAAACCATGGACCTATGTGTGTGACTAACATTAATGGCACAGTCAAAGAGTGGGGCACTCCCTTCTCAAATGGGTAAGACACACAGCCCATATCAAGTAACTTAAGTAAAAGTACTAATACCACACTGTGAAATTACTCCACTACAAGTAAAAGTCCTGAATTCAAAACTAACTTTAGTAAAAGTACAAAAGTATCAGCATCCAAGTGTACTTAAAGTATCAAAAGTAAAAGTACTTGTTATGCAGAATGTCCCCACTCAGACTGTTTTATATAAGTAAGTAAGTAAGTAAGTAAGTAAAGTTTATTTATAGAGCACTTTTCATAGATACAATCACAAAGTGCTTTACAACAGGGATAAAATGCAGTACAATATAGAGTTGATAGAAAAAAAAAGCACAAGAACATGTAACTTCACATATGGCCAGGAAACAACAACATCATAACATATATTTTTATGTAATGTTATGATGCATTTATATAAGCAGCATTTATTTATTTCAAGATAGGGCTCATTTTAACTACTTAATATACTGTTATGAGGTTTAATTTAAAAAAAAAAAAAAAAAGTTGAATCACTTTAAATGTATTTTTTATGTTAAATCTCGACCTGAAAAGTAACTAAAGCTGTCGGCTAAATGTGGTTGAGTAAAAAGAACAATATTTGCCTCTCAATGTAGGGGAGTAGAAGTATGAAGTTAAATAAAATGGAAATACTCTAGTAAAGTACAAATGCCTCAAAATTGTACATAAGTACAGTAAGTGTACTTAGTTACTTTCCACCACTGATAACTATCATGTAAAGACGGGCATGTGCAAGTCACGGGGTGTCCCAGTGGCTCGTAGAAGCATATCATTAAGACTTAGTCATTGCAACACAGTGTGTCTGCGTTCAAATCTGGCCGTTATCGAATATAAAAGAAAAAGGCCCAAAAAATACTTTAAAAAGAAAAGGAAAGCACATTTTCAGTTATGAGCTAATCTCAGTTTGTGATTCTACTTTTCAGAATCAGGCCTAGTTTTTGTGAAAAGAAAAGTTTGACATTCCACAAAAAATGTGCCAATATGGCAACCTCAAACGTCGGCCATCTTTGCTGAAAAAGAGGGTGTGGCTTTCCTGCAGTCCACTTTAGATGATGTGAAACACTGTGATTCAATTATAGACATTTAATCAGATACATTTGTTGATTAGGAAGGAGTCAGATGACAGTAATCATTTGTCTAAACATCCGAGAAAAGTTATATGCAGCGGATTGGTCGGGGAATCTGAACAGGCTTACTTTAAGAATCAAACCTATTTGCTGCAGAAAATCATTTAAAATACCTCCTGTTTAAGTGGCTGTAAAGCACTCAGCTCGCTCACTAATTTACCTGCTCTTTAAAGTGTCTACAGATGAAAACCTGCTGTCTGTTCTTCATCCTTCCTCTCCAGTGACTACCTGTCCAACAAAAGCTCCTGGACAGCTTGTTTAGAGCCAAGCGGCGTGGTGTCCTGGCATGTCTCGCTGTTCGCCGTGCTGCTGGTCATGGGTTTGATCCAGATGGCGCTGTGTGCTGTGCAGGTGGTGAACGGCCTGCTGGGATGCCTGTGTGGGGACTGCTGTGGCTGCTGTGGAGGGGTCAGTATCTAGTCTGAGATAAGATAACTTCACTTGAATTTATCTGTGAGAAGAATAGGATGCATTGGAAGGATAGTATACCCACATTTCTGTGTTAATCTAAATTTATTTATTTATTTATTTATTTATTTATTTATTTATATGTCTGTAAAACGGAATTTATATTATTATAACTACTTCCAATTTATTTATGTCTGTAAAACTGATTTATTATTATAATCATTATTATAATTATTTAATTTTTTAATAATTGTTATTATTATAACTACTTCCTATTTATTCATTTATTTGTTTAATTATTTCTGTAAAAGTAGTAGAAATGCTTGTGACATAAGTTTTATTGTTCTAAAAGATATTGTCTGCTGGTGTCATTGCCGGAATAAGACATTCTGAAGTCGAGTATACCTTATCCTGCTTAGGGAAAGGAAATTTATAGTAGTAGTAAATAATAGTATGATAAAGCAAAAACGATAAGGATTTATGAATACAGAGCATAAAAAATAGCTGTAAGCTTGTTGATGTGTGAGGACCTGAGAGGAAATGGGGGTTTTTTAAGCACAATTTCCTCAAACACTTAGACAAATACTTTCTAATTATTCAAATTAATTAATCCTAATTTGATACTTGGTTGCTGAATGGAGGTTAGAAGACAATAACTCAATAACTGGGCTCCAGTTTTTTTTTTGTTTTTTTTTTAATGTTTACAGCTTGGGGACTAGTGTTAACAGAATGGATTATATTTTCAGAGTAAAGCAAATTAACTCATGTTTGTCTTTCAGAGCGATGGGGCCGTCTGAGCACTTCCTACAGCTGCGAGAGTCTGCAGGTGGCTGTGTCCTGTATTTATTCTGTTTCTAGAGGGTGACCGTTTTTTCTCGTTTCAAGCTGTGGCTATAAGTTTTTGCATCAGAGCTCATTGATTACATTGTGTGTATCTAACAACACTGGTGAAATGACAGAGCTCTAATTTAAAGAGTTTCCCATTTACTCTATGGCGAACACCATGACTTCTCATTATTAAATCTGAGTGCTCTAAATAACACTAACCACTGTAGTTAATCAATTTCCCTCCTTTTATATATTTTGTATCAGTTTCTTTAAGTATTTTGTATCTCATCAAACTTAAACAAATGAAGCAACATGTTAGAAAAATTAGTTCACAAAAAAGAGTTCACATGACTGCCCCCTGCTGGGTATTTTTGGTGTTGCATGAGTCTGTTGGGGGTTAAAAGGTCATGGAGACTATAGACTACAGCATCAATAAAATCATGCATGGTTTACTTCTCACTGACAAACTGTGCTAAAAGAATCAAAAGTACTTTAGTAGAAAGTGTTCATTCAAAATGCTTTTTCTGCAAATATGTAATGCTTTTTTGTATCTGGGCTCTCTTTTTCTCTTTTGAGACATGACATACTGTATGCTGGCCTGCTCATGGGTCACTAACCCGCAGATGTGTTATTAAAATATCTTTTGTCTCGCTTTCTTTGTGAGTGACTGATCTGACTCCATGTGATGTAATGGTTTACTAAAAAATATGTTATTTTTACTAAACTCTGCCACTATTTATTACAGCATTGTCAGATTTGAATACAGAAGAAACAGAAAAGAAATATATATTTCCATATTTCCAGAGGGCTAAGTCGATACAGTCTATGCTTCAGCCTCTACTAGAGAAGCAGCAGCGCCCCCTGCTGTTTGTAAAAGTGAAAAAGCTTACACCACCTGGTTTTCCAAGGCGGTCTCCCATCCAACCTGGTCAGTTTTTGTTTTGTTTTTTATTATCAAAAGTACAAAAATATGAGCATACATATATATTCTTATACTACAAAGGAAATAAAGACTTTTCACATAACAGACAAGACAAAAACATAATTCCAATATCCAAAAAATAAGAACTGTATTTACATTTTAAAGGGAAAACACACCATATACATCAAAAAGCAAAGCAAATTCACAAATAGTCAGGAAAAGAACGGGAAACTCCCAGCAGGTATGAAAACAAAAGAAAAACATACATAAATGAATCCAAATTAAACAAACAATATTCACTAAAATTATTAACCAATCAATATAAAAAACGTGCCCATGCCATAGAATACCTAAAAGACAAAGAAAAAAATCAGATAAAGACACAGAAAATACACATTTAGAGACACCATATGACTGTCCCCTTTAGGCATAATTTGGAACAGAAAAAATAGATTCTCATCGTTCACAATTTTACATGATCTAGCTTTATCAACAAACCTTAACTCAAATTGCTCTTTATCTGTACAAAACAACATTCTCGTGTGTGCTTTTAACAAGTTTGGCTTTGTGCAGCGTAAAGTTTCTCCCCAAGATCACTGTATGTCTGGCAAAAACCAGCACTATGTTCACAAGATTAACTTTTAGAATTTTAACTTTATCATTAATACCACAAAGTTTGATTTTTTAAAACCACTATTGTCCTCTAGGAGTTGTTCCACTCTCGCCCAATATGCAGTGATCTCAGGACAGTAAAGCAGCAAGTACTCTAGATTCTCCTGTTCTCTGTTACAAACACTACACACCCTACTATACACGGTTATGTTTATCTGGTGCAGGACAATGCCAGTAAATATCCTGGGAATACAAGCTATTGTAACCTTTTTCACTTCTCTTCTACAAACAGCAGGCTGATTCTCTAGTTGCGGCTGAAGCAACGGCTGTATTGACTTGGCCCTCTGGAAATTGAATTTTTCTGTCCAAAAAAAATAATTTACCCTTTCAAGAAGAGAAAAGCATTCATAGGGGAAAATATCTAAATTATCAGTTGGCTTAGGAATGAAGAAAGCATTAATCTAAGTGGACTTCTACTGTCATATATAATCCTGTTAGTCATGATCTCCTCTTTAAAAATATCTATATATTTAAAATAAGTCATATAATGTATATGAAACAATATTACTTTAGATGATGGCTAATTAAGATTACATAATCCTTCTAACATTATCTTTACCCTTTGGTTATTTTTAGTTGGACGTTTCAAGAATTCCTCAACAGGGAGGTACCTGCCTTAGTCAAAATATTTTTACTTGTAGGAGAAGTGGTTCTTCTCTGAGCTTCAATATGTCTAAGGTCTTAACCCTGGCTCTAATGGTGAGCTATCATTTTGACTCCTTGAACTGAGACATCTTCTGCATCATTGTCACTGCCGAGAGCTGTCAACCATAAATGAGGGCTGGAACGTAGGCTGACTGGTTCAAGGGCCTTTAGGCTTTGAATCTTTAGGCTTGAATAGTGAAGCTCCACTCTGTTATGTCTAGAGCCATTTTGTGCATTTACAACTACTTTTTTCCTAAAAAGGAGTACCGTGTAATTGTAGTTGCTTCCAATTACAGTTTACAGCACCACTGTCAGAAGTCTTTCCTGTCTAGACGATCATTAAGAGGCAATTTTCCAAGATAATGTAATTTAATTGACAAATGTAGCTGCTAGTTACTTTGCAGATCCATATTTTACATACAAAGCAGTTACAGATTATGTCACAATGCATCTGTATCTTAAACCTGCAGGCTGCAGATGCAGGATTTCTCCTTTAGACAAGAAAAGCACTTTATGTATTCAGCATTCAGTTGTTCGTTAAATGTGCTGTCTTCATATTCAGTGATGTCACATT
Organism: Centropristis striata; assembly: GCF_030273125.1. Classification (NCBI taxonomy): domain Eukaryota; kingdom Metazoa; phylum Chordata; class Actinopteri; order Perciformes; family Serranidae; genus Centropristis; species Centropristis striata. Next base: position 20,812,227 of record NC_081525.1, on the reverse strand, counting down.
TGTGCTGTTCGTCGCTATGATCTGTCTAGATTACTGCATAATGAATGTGTTTGTATACCTGCCTGCAACCAAATTTCCCCTGATGGGATAATGCAGTTTGTCTTGGTTTGATTACCATAAACTTTCAAAATAAATTTTCGTAAGTATTACATTTTAGCTCAGGTGCATTCTGTTTCTCTTGATAATCTCAGATGCTTCTACACCTTGGTTTGAGTCCACCTGGGGTAAATCAAATTGATTTGACATAATTTGAAGAGACACACGCCTTTCTCTATAAGGTTTCATCCAGAGAGCAGTTATTCTGTCTATGCTTTCTGTCTCTGTGCACAGGGATCACTATGTGATTGACTAGGTCACTGTCTGTGCTTGCATAATTCACTTACTGTGTGTGTGCCCTCTCTCTATTCATTTATAGATTAATGTAAGATGTTTTTGATGCAATGATCATGTACTAATATTGTTTTAAAACTATGATTACTCTAAATACATTTATTCCAACTGCTTAAACTTAGTAAGATTCTATCATCACAAAAATATATATTATATGTGGACATTGCAAAATCTGTGTCTCCACTAATATCTCTGCAAGTCATAACAAGGCAGGAGGTTGTGTTGAATGTTTTGGTAACAGGTCAGGTCACGGACATGGGGTGCTGAGCAGAAAGATAACGGTCTTCTCTGCTTGGTGACATCATTACGTGTCCACAATATTGATTAAAATTGACGAATCAACGGTTCGAGAGGGACGCACCTTCTGGAGAGTTCTACCCACATGATTAGTAAAACATTGTTAGGTTATAAATAAGGGTTCAAGGGACAGAAGGGGGGTCCAGACTTCATGAACTGCTCCGCCTTAATCATGTAAATCAGGGAAGTGATGTTTGAACCCAGAGACTCTGTAACTGCATATTTCTTGACGTATTGTAATAAAATTATGTTAAACTGAGAACTGGGACGTCTCCTGCTCATCATTCCCCATCAAACGATCTGCGCAGAGAAATAGGTGAGAGGATTTACTGTTGGAGTCAGATAATTTAATTTTAAAGGTTTCCTCAATGCATTTCTCCAGGTGACTGGAGGAAAGGGTTGAGAGAGAGAGAAAAAAGATCTGTCTGAATGCTTTGTGAATGCACTGCATATGGTTCAGGGTCACTTTTACTCTGGAATTTATATATTCTGGTATTTGTTTTAGACTGAAACTATGAATAAGTCGAACATTATTTATCCCCCAGTGTTTTATTTATGTAAGAAAATCAAACACTTTAAATAGCTTTGGAAGTCATGAAGCATTAAAATAAATAAAATAGCTATATGCCCTAATGTGGTATTAATTACAATGAAATCAGAGATGCAGTTCTATGACAGCTACTTAAGTTGAGTTGTGTTGAAAAGAGGATTTAACTTTATTTTAATAAAGGGGTTTTCCATTATATAGACTAAATATGAAGAATCAATGAATGATTTTTCAATTTTATGACCTCAGTTTTATTTTTAGTTGTTTGTTTTTTTAAAACAAACAATTTCTTCCTTCGTTTTTGTCAAAATATGAACTTTGACTGAATTGGCGTTCAGACTTCATGGTGATTTTTGCCCCACAATTCACTAAAAACATAATATAAGTTAATAAATCGAGCAATAAATCAACATTAAATTGAAACCTCGCCAACTGAACGATGCATTCTTTGATCAGACATTTTAATCGATTACTGAGCGCCTTCAGTTATTCTTTTAAAGAATTAAAGCACACTCACTTAAAAACAAGTAGTATAGCGTCCACATCTACATTTGTAGCAGCTTTTTATTGTCCAATTAATATTTACCTTTTTTTTTTTGCTTTGTTTTTACAACATTATAGTCGAGTGGAACTATAGTTTGAAGACGCTTGGCGAACACGGAAGGAATAAACCGCGTACCAACGTGTTTACCCATTTACCTTCTTGACCCCAGGCATAAATTTGGTTAAAAGTATGAAGTGTTCGACCTGAAACAGAGGTAATTATTGTTACTGTCTTACAGGAATATAGTTTCATATTGCAAGCCCTGACGCTAAGTGCTAACACAGGCCTCAGTTGTGTTGTTGTGTCTGCAGTAATGGTGTTTATCGATACATTTTGATTTTCCTTATAATTTATCATGTTTATCTGTTTGAGCCGCAGTCACTTCCATGCGTCTGTTCAGCTAGGGATATATCTTATTTATACACAGTCTATGGGATATATTGGAAATATTCACATCCTGCAATCTAGTAAAAGTGCTACTCTGTAAAATACTATGGTGAGTAATGCATTGAGGAAACCGTTAAAATTAAATTGTCTGACTCCAACAGTAAATCCTCTCACCTATTTCTCTGCGCAGATCGTTTGATGGGGAACGATGAGCAGGAGATGTCCAAGTTCTCAGTTTAACATACTTTTATTACAATACGTCAAGAGATATGCAGTTACAGAGTCTCTGGGTTCAAACTACAAACTACTAAACTTGTTTACATGATTAAGGCGGATCAGTTCATGAAACCTGGATCCCCCTTCTGTCCCTCGAACCCTTTTTTTATAACCTAAAAGAGGTTTAATTAAAAAAAAATGTGGGTTGAACTCTCCAGAAGGTGCGTCCCTCTCGAACCGTTGATTCGTTAGTTTTAGTCAATATCAGGACATGTCACCAAGCAGAATGAGAGTTATCTCTTATGCTCAGCACACCATGTCCGTGACCTGACCTGTTCCCAAAACATTAAACACAACCTCCTGCCTTGTTATGACTTGCAGAGATGATAGTGGAGATGTTCTCATACGATATAAAACGTAAAATATATTTTTGTGGTTATAGAATCTTACTCTACATACATTTATTTGATCTGCCTAAACTTTCTGTGTCCTATTTAGAGTAATCATAGTTTTAAAACAATATTAGTACATGATCATTGTATCAAAAGCATCTTACATGATTAATCTATAAATGCATAGAGAGAGGGCACACACACAGTAAGTGAATTATGCATGCATAGATAGTGACCCATTAAGAGATTATTTCTAACAGGATATATAGAAAATATTCACATCTTGCGCTCTAGTAAAAGCGCTACACTGTAAAATACCCCTAAAGGGTAGTTAATGTCCTGCATTGGAAATATCACTTCAAGAGGTCAAATATTGTTGCCAGTCGATTAACAAACTAATTGTTTCAGCTCTACTTGTATATATATTTCAGGTAGTGTAGCTTAATTTACATTTTTTTTTAAAGCATCATATTTCCTAAACTCTCAGTATGTTTCAGTCACAAAGACTGTCTTATAAATCTAATAGAGTAAAAAAAGTGCAATATTTCTCTTTGAAATGTAGTTGAAAAGTATAAATGATGAAAAGAAAAGACTCAAGTGAAGCACAAATACTTCAAATTTTTCACTTAAGTGCAGCACTTAAATATAATTTACTAGTTACATTTCACCATTGCAGCTGAGAGAGGAATCTGGTTTGACTGGTTTCTGTAGCTTCATTTATATTCACGTCGTTTGTGTTACATTTGGTCCGTTTTGTAGGCTGGCAGAAAAAATATATGTATTTGTCTGTATTTTTAAAAAGTGTTATTAAATTCACTTTTTTTAAATTTCAGAGCTGAAATGAGCAACTGATCTATTGATTACACAACAGAAAGTCGGTTTAATCCGCAACCTTTTTTCCCCCCTTTGATTTGTCTTTTATGATAGTAAACCAAATATGTACAGACTGAACAAAACAGCCAACTCAACTTTGGGAAACTGTTGCCAATTTTTCAGTATTTCTTATTTTAATTGATCGACCAAATGATCATTTGCTTGATGGGTAATCCAACTAATCATACTTTGTAGCCCTAATCCATTTTACATTTATTTTATTCAGTTTGACTTGAAAATGCTTTTCTTTAACCTTTAAGAGAATCCGTCTTTATTGTGTTTTCTTTCTCTTTCTAACTGGATCTATGTTTACTTTTTTTTTTATCAGATGTTCTCTGTGATATTTAGAAGAAGCACCTTTGCAGCCCAGAAGGTAATGGACCATTTGTGATTTCCTTGCTCCCAAAGCTCTGTTACTCATATTTGTCATGTCATTTTCAAATTAAAAATGCATTTGAAACATTAATACATTATAACATCCGACCACATTAGGCCTATATAAGCCCTTCTGTATTTTTTCTATATTATACAGGTGCATCTCAGCACATTAGAATATCATGGAAAAAGTCCATTTCCAGTAGTTCAGGTTAATTAGCCCCAACCAAGTATTGAGTGCATATAGATGGACTTACTTTTCAGAGGCCAACAATTCCATATTAAACATACTTAAATAAAATTATTTAAACCAATAAAATTGGTCTTTTGTAATATTCACATTTTTTGAGACACTGAATTTTAGGTCTTCATTAAATGTAAGCCATAATCATTATAATTAGAAGAAATTAAATAAATTAAGACATGAAGTGTTTCACTCTGTGTGTAATGGATCTATAGAATGTGTTATTTCCACTTTTTGAATTGAATTACTGACATGATGTTCATACCACTAAATGCAACAACGTATTTAACATGCTAAAATATATTTTCTCCAATGAGCAATATCTGTAAAAATGCTACCTACTTTTTAGTACTTTTAGGAAACAAACAAACACAAAAAATATATATTAGTAATGAATGTCAAATAGCAGAAGTGTATGTATAGAATGTATATGTCATATTTTTTATATTCTTTGTTCTGTCTTCAATACCTATATGTCTGTACCTTGAGCTGAACTAAATTTCCCCACTGCGGGATAAATAAATGCTTATCTTATCTTATTAATATGATTGTCTTGTGTTGAGGTGTGCCATTGGGCAGGCACTCCACAAAGATGCTGGACGTCAGCTCCTGGTGGTGGATCCAGCTCCCTGCAGACCTGCTGGGCTTCAACAGCAGGACTGCCATTTTCAGAAAAGGACGACGGACGAGTAAAACCTCCTGCTGTCCTCGGTGTCAGGAGGATTGAGCTCTTCCAGAAAACCCAAGCCTCTCCTTTTTTAGTGAGGAACCAACAATTCCACTCTTCTGCTGCACGGCTGAAGAAGCGAGTAAAGATTGAAGCACCGAGGGAGCTGGATCTGCTGCGCTACGACATGAAGTACTTGTTTACAGGTCCCAAACCTGCCCTGTATCTGGGGTTTGCAGGGCTGATCCCTTTTGCCGTCCCCACTCTGCTCATGGCTATGACCGAGATCTACTTCTCAGATTTGGCCTACGCTCAGTTAGCTTACGGCGCCTCCATCGTTTCCTTCCTGGGCGGAGCTCGCTGGGGGTTCGCTCTTCCTGAGAGCAGCCCGGCCAAACCTGACTGGATCAACCTGGGCAACAGTGTGGTTCCCTCCCTGTTCGCCTGGGTGTGCATGCTGATGAGTGAAATTCATACTGCAGGCACCATGGTGATCATATCACTCGGGGTCGCGCTACATTATGACCTGTCTCTGCTGCCCACTTACCCCAGCTGGTTGAAAGCTCTGCGCGCCGTCCTGACCATCGTGGCATTTTTTTCTCTTCTTGGTACCCTCATAATCAAAGAAGTATACCCAGAAAAGAAGCTTTTCTCAGGTTAAATAGTATAAAATAATGAATATTGGAGTTTTCTCCCCCTCTTCTGTTCCAACAGCCATGTCTGCTCATGATCTGTGTGTTGTTTTTTATAGATCATGCCAAAACTTGGCCTTGATCTATAAAATGAGTATATTGTAACTCTGTAAAAGTATAACAGAATAGAAAGTAACAACTAATGTGCATCTCTCATAAGCAGGATGCAATGAAAGGATAATCTTGTTTCCACAGAAGGACATACAGGTGCATCTCAGTAAATTAGAATATTGTGGAAAAGCCCATTTCTAGTTGAAGTCAAATGGCCCCAACCAAGTATTGAGTGCATATAGATGGACATACTTTTCAGAGGCCAACATTTCCATATTAAACATACTTTTTTAAATTGATCTTTCGTAAAATTCAAATTTTTTGAGACACTGAATTTGAGGTCTTCATTAAATGTAAGCCATAATCGTTATAATGAGAGGAAATTAGACATGAAGTGTTTCATTCTGTGTATCATGGATCTATAGAATGTGTTATTTCCACTTTTTGAATTTAATTACTGACAAATAAACGTGTCTATGATATTCTAATTCATTGAGATTCACCTGTATGATCTGTTTCCTCATCAGGCCCTGTGAAAAGATTTTGCATGGAAGTTGTATTGTGCCAGCTTTCAAGTTTTTTCTCAGTCATTTTCAAAGCTAACACTAGGAGTCGCCAAAATATAAAAAAAAAAAAAAACTAAGCAAAATAGACAGAAAATGTGGTTTGAGCAAAAAAAATGTTTTTGCTCAATGTCAAATAAACACACTTTTTGTCATTCATGTTCTGTTGTCTTAAGCTGTTTGTTGTTGGGTTTTTTTTTTTTGTTTTGTTTTGTTTTTTACAATAATCCAGAGATCTTCCATTTATGACATGAAAACTAATTTAGAAGGTGTAACCAAGAAATCGTCTGTCATTTTTGGTAGACTTAAGTAATTATTCACAAATCACACAAAAAAAAGTATAATATGAGATTTTAAGCAGCATGGTCCTAATAGTTCCTTCAAATCCTTGAAAGCTTTTGAATTTAAGGAGGGAAAAAAATTATTCTTTAATGTAAAAAAAATTTAAAGTACTGTATGATGTAAATATTTAGTCCAAAGTAACAATTTTAAAAATTTACATAAATAAAATAGTAGGGCTGCAACTAACGATTGTTCATTATCGATTAATCTGTCTTATTATTTAAACGATTAATCGATTAGTTGTTTGGTCAATAAAATGTTGAAAAATATCAATCAGTGTTTCCCAAACCACAAGATGACGTCCTCAAATCTCTTGTTTTGTCCACAAACCAAAGAGATATTCAGTTTATTGTCAAAGGAACAAAGAAACCTGAAATATTCACATCTAAGAAGCTGAAATCAGAGAATTTGGACTTACGGTCTTTAAAAAACTGCTCAAACCAAAATAGTTGACGATTAATTCAATAATCGATTGTTGTTCGATCAATTGAATAATTGTTGCAGCTCCATAAAATAGGCTACGTTCTGTTGTTTCCAAATGCGTCTCCCAGAGCATTACTGTTTCATTATGTGCCTCCGGCCTCCAAAGTGCAACAGTCACATGCACGTACATAACAGTACAAATGAGAACTTTTTAAAAGTTGTCTGTAAGCTCCTGATGATTATCCTTGATCCGAGTCTCTAACTATGCTGTGTTGCACTCTTGAATTTGAGAGAAAAGTGTATGTAAATGTGAAAGGGACATTTTACAGGTAGAAAGCAGTTTTCTTTAAGTCCCTTCTTCAGTGCAATGCTACAAATTAGCAGAGCCTCTGTTCTTGTGTCCTTTTACGTGGCCAGGATTAGACAGAGAAAGTCAGGAGTACTGACTGAAAAGGTGTTACATAATGACTTAAGTGGAGTAATCTGTACTTAAAGCCTCTGGGGTCAAATACACATCGTCACTCGGCACAACACTCCAGTGAAAGCTTGTACTCAGTTTAGAATACATCTGGGTTTATAGATCAGATCACAACTGACTCATTATGTTGTGTTTATAACTAACATCCAAAGTCTTTATTCAAATTCAAACAGTAAGCTGAAAATAAATGCACTCAAATCATTTGTATTCAAATGTTTTTATTGTAAACACCAGCATCTAATGAACCAAATATTGGAAAGAAAGGCAAGAAAAATAATAATAAAATAATAATAATAAATGGAGGGTGTCCACTGATATTTGAGAAAAATCCACATAAGGCACATAACTCCCCTGTTCACCCAAACTCACAGAAAAGGTGCAATAATAACATCCAACATAAGAGACCAACAACATTGGGGTGAAATCCATTCCCATACAAACCTGCATCAAACAAACCATGCATTTGGTGACATGTATCACCAAAGTGTAAATACAGTATTGCACTTCAAAAGTTCCCTCAGATTTCTCGGTGAAACAGCTCCCCACTCACACAATATAACACAATATTTAGGGGAAACGGTTAATAAAGCTGGACGAGTGTCTGGTAATGGATTTAAGATGTCGTGTGTCAACTTTTGGTGTCTACTTCTTAAGATAAAGAAAGCAAAAGAAAGAAGAAAAATTGTGGTATCCCACTTCAGCATACAGTCATGGAAAAAATTATTAGACCACCCCTCTTCATCAATTTCTTGTTCATTTTAATGCCGTTTTTTTGATAAAAACTAAAATCATTAGCAAGAAAAACATGGAAAATGGCTAGATATCAGCTCTTAAATTAAACTCTTATGATCTATTTCTGTTGTTATCATTATATGTGTCCAAACAAATGTACCTTTAGTTGTACCCGGCATTAAAATTAACAATAAATTGAAGAAAACAAGGGTGGTCTAATCATTTTTTCCATGACTGTATGTTCACTGTTCAGAACCTTTTGGTGAAACATTAGAAGAATGTGACAATAACAGGACCCATACTTTAAATGTTGGATACAAAAACAAGTCCATTTATACCTAAGTCAACAATTAAAACAAAATGTCTTGAAATCAGAATAAGCCTCTCCAAGTGTTTTCAGATTCCTAATACCCACCTCTTTGGTTGATTAAATTGAAAGTCAGTTGATCCAAACTGGACCCTGAGACTCAACAGTGCACTTAAATCGTGGGTGTAATAAACATACAGTTGGAAGCATTGTAGAAGTCTTGTATAAGCCCTGTGTGAGAACTGCAGGATTTTCTAAACTATATTCATTTTTCATAATGGCTCCAGAGTTTAGCCAAAGTCCTGCAATCTCTTTAAAAACCTCTACAATGACTCCATCTGCAGCAGTTTGAGACTTTTGTGCCCTACAGGTAAACAAGTTCTTTAGACGACAGTCCTAATATGTGAAAAGGGACAGGGTTTGTAAAAATAATTGGTGCACATCCTTTTACACTCTCATGGTCACAGATGATTCTGCTGCCTACTTTTGAATACCCAAGCCAGACCTCATGTGCTCATACACCACATAGCTGATGCTGACAGCTGGTATGACCTTCATGAAATTAGGCAGGATGCCACGGTAAAGTCCAAAGAAACCTTCCTTTTGCACAATCTTCTTCACCATCAGGTTCATGGGCAGCTGCTCTGAGCCCTCGAGAGAAGCTGAGGGAGAGAAAAAAAACTTTAAATATAATGTAAAAAACTAAAAACATTGAAAAACTTCTTGACCAAAGCAGACATGTGACAGTGTCGGATAATGGTGTCAGTGATTTCATTTGTCATTGAGTAACCACCCACATAATGCCAAAGGGTTTTTTTTTATATCTATATACCTTTCCCTGATTTAATAACTACAGTTTCACAACATTTATGAGTCATCTTTGAACCCAATACATCCCAGACTGCTGTCATAAACAACAGCAGAAGAAAATGTTTGAGCCTTTGAATTAAAACCGCAATAACTGGTCATTACCACTGGAGGGCAGTATAAACAAGATGTACACACATTAACCCTCCTGTTATGTTCGCTCTTTCAGGAACAGCAATACCCGGGGCATGTTTAATTATCAAAAAGCATCAGAAACTAAAAAATTCCACTAAACATTGTTTATATTTCATTAATAACTCCATTACTAAGCATTTCAATCAATATTTAGTGCAACATTTAGTCTCACAGATCATGGTTCAATAAGGATAATTCATTCTTTTTTCATAAACAATGCATGTTAAAACTTTTTTTTATGTACATTGAAAAGACCTACATATAAAGTACAAGGGTTTGACATGACATTTATTTTTTCAAAATTTTATTTAACATTTGTTTTTGTTGTTTTTTTTATGAAAAATTACTTTTTACCATTTTTTTTTTTTTTAATATTTAACAATAATAATAACAGGAGGCTTAATACATGATCACGTAATAAAGCTGAAATTTCAAACTTATAAGCCAACAGTTGCCTTTTTAAACATCCAGGAGAGACAAATCAACTTTACAATAATATGGAGTTAAGTTTGTGTCAACCTGATGAATAGAAGTTCCATATTTACTCCACTTCTGGCTCTGTTTTTAGTCTCCCACAACTCCTGAGGTAAATAACTGTCTCTTTAGCTGCTAAATGTTGTGCAGTGTTCACCAACTTGTTGATAATTTCGTTTGCTCATTGTTTGTTGCTTGGCAGGAAGCATACAATGGGTTTTTTAGAGGTTTTTTTCATTTGAAACAGCACTATGAAAGCAGTGAGAGTGAACCAAAACACAAAAGTTGCCGGAAAAACAACACAATGCTACAAAGGTTCTTTAACCTAACATTTACTCAAGCTTTGCTGTAGCTACAGTGGTTATTTCTGTCCCAATTAAACAACATTTATTGCTCACTTGATTAAAAGTTGACAGAATTTTGAACGAGGTTTGGTTCTCTGTACCTTGAGCCTGCATCCTGGTGCGGATCAGAGCCAGGGGGTAGCTGGCCAGCTGTCCACATGTGCTGGATAGAGTCCCACAGCCAAGCAGCACCAGAATACCAGGGTTGGCTGAGTCTTTGGCGTAGTGGGACAACCAGAGGTTCTTCAAGCTCTGGTGAGGATAAGAAAGTGTTTGTGTGTGAGAAAGGAGTTCACAAAATCAAATCTACAGAACATGCAATGTGCAGTCCATCACTGTTTTAATGACAGAGGATTAAAAAAAGCTTTGAATCTACATTGTACCTCGTACACTGCCAGATCAATACCAGCGTAGGGGATGATGCCTATAAGATTGGGAACATAGCCCTTGTAAAATGCCTTGACTCCCTCCTTCTTCAGGATTTTCTTGGCACAGTCAAACATTCCTGAGTATTGTCCAGTCTTCCTCAGAGTCAGACGGGTTTTCATCACCTGTAAAAGGACAAAGATTATCAGTGAACCTTAGAGGTGGGGGGAAAAATTGATACAGCATCATATTGCGATATTTTGCGTGGCAATATTATATTGATTCGAGGCCAACAAGTATCGATACGGCCATCAGTATATTCACCGGGTTTTGTTTTTTTTAGTGGACTTACTTTTAGAAATATACTGAAGATACTATTATAAGAAACTAAAAGATCTAAGGAACCTATAGGCACCATGTGTGTCAATATATCGTGTCGTGAAGTTTTCGAAATAACGCTGCAAAGTTAGGCTTTTTTTATGTTTCATTCAAAAAATTTCAGAGCAGTGAAACTTAAAGTTGAGGAAAGTTTGAGAAAATGCTGCAGTTGCTGTCGTCCGTACATGTTTGATATCAGTTCAGTTCAGTTTGACTGAATACTTTGTTGGTCAGTCTGTGGGTTTGACTCTCATTGTGGAGAAATAAAAAGACTGAAGTGACATGAATAGACTCTCTTATTTGACAAAACAATTAGTGACTGAATTCAGTTTTGTGGACACAAAATGCAGTTAAACAGTTAAATCGCTGTGCAAGTACATCTACTGATGCTTCTGGACACATCTTCAGTGATGATTCCTGGAGTCATCGGGTGTTTCGGGTCTTTCAACATCACACACAACATTGTATCGCAATACTCACCATATCGCAAAATGCAATAAGCGAAAGCGAAAGAACAGCATCCTAATGAATGCATGGTCTTGGTCTTGGCGGAGGTCTTTGCTCTCCAGATGTCATTCTAGTTGATACATTATGTTATCCTTTTAACCATAATAATAATAATAAAGGAAGAAAACCTGCATTGTCGTCCTTGAAGAAACTTATATCTTTTTACCTTTAACTACTACAACAGAAATGACCATCATCATCAAAAGTACAGTGCTTATCACATTTATTAGACCACCGGATTATGCTCCAATGTCCTAAATTAACAACATTAGTAATTACCAAAATAATTTTAATGTGTCTGTTATAGACATGGCTAGGGCTACACGGTGGTGTAGTGGTTAGCGCTCTCGCCTCACAGCTAGAGGGTCGCCTCCCGCCTGTGGCTCTTCTGTGTGGAGTTTGCATGTTCTCCCCGTGTCAGCGTGGGTTCACCGGGTTCTCCGACTTCCTCCCACAGTCCAAAAACATGCACTTAGGTTTAATTGGTGACTCTAAATTGCCCGTAGGTGTGAATGAGAGTGTGATTGTCTGTCTCTATGTGTTAGCCCTGCCTCTCGCCCAATGTCAGCTGGGATAGGCTCCGGCCCTCCGCGACTCGATTGCGGATAAGCGGTTAATGGTAATGAATGAATGAATGTTATGGCTAATACACCAGTATGTAGAAGCTCTTTAACCGAAATTATATCGTTGATGCTAAAATATATCATCCATGACTTTTAAAATGTTCTGTTTTACAAAAAAAGCACAGTATTACTTCTTGATTAAGATGTCAAATTAAAGTTATTTACTTGCATTTCTGAACAGAAAAATTAGTTTAAGTGGTTGAATGCTTGAAGCCCAGTGGTTTAAATTTGGCGACTCCACTGGTTGCAAATAGAAGTCTAGTTGTATATAAGCCTATGAGAAAATTACCCTACTTTCCACTTGAATTATTACCTCAGTAAACATTTTTCTAATGGGTTTGTGGTCTCAATCGCTAGTTTAGAGTCTTCTTGAATACAGCATGATGTTCATCTTCTGAATTATGGAGCTATTAAGAGTGAAAATAGACAAAAGAGTGCTTTTGAGCATAGCTACATCATGACTGAGACTTGTAAACTCTTTTCCTCTCACTTTGAATTACAGACCATGTGGTAGATGGACAAATGTTATGCTTGATTAATTTCTGACTCCTCAGAGAAGCCCAGTGAGCCGGCTCAAATCTGGGCATTAAAAGGTGAATTCAGTTTATTTGCCAAATAAACAACTCTAACATTTTAGTTTTAAACAAGCCTTTGAACGATTTGTAAAATATTTATGTGTTCTCCTTTTTATGACAAGTGGTCTAATAAATTTGTATAGCCCTGTATATGAAAATACATTTTCTGTTAGCTACTGCGACTCCTTATTCTCAAGTTATGAAATAAACCGTTAACACAAATACACCTGCACATGGCTCCACCTCTGCTCACCTCCATGGGGTAGATGGCAGTTTGTGCTGTGGCTCCAGCCAGCGATCCGGCCAAGAACCTCTCGTGTGTCTGGATCTTCCCTGGGTCACTGGCCAGCATCTTCTTAAACTAATGAAACACAGGGACAAGAGAGCAATTACATGAAAACTCAACTGCTATCGAAGACCTTTAGTGTCAGTAGTAATGACCTTCAGCTATTGCATCTCAGGGTGTAATTATAATTTTTTTCTCAAGGTTTGGAATTACCTTCTCATAGGCCATAAATTTAATAGCCGTCTCGGGGGCAATCTTCAGGACGTTGATACCGTTTCCTCTCCACAGAGACGTCAAGCCTCCTTCTTTTAACATTTGCTTGAATCCACCAACCAGGCTGATTTTGTTGGTCTTGGAGGAATGCACCTGTACATGAAAAGCCCTTACATTATTAACCATTGTTTGAAAAAAGTAAATACATTTGTTCAGTATTCAAGGCAGCATTTAAGCCACATAAAATGGAACTGTGACAGAATAACCACCTTAAAAAGGGAATCATTTTTACTTTACATTCACTTTTTATTTACTTTTGTTTTAATTAATACTTTTTTATGTTTCTACTATTTTTACTTGTTTATTTGCTAACACTCTTATATTTTTAGTTTATACTGCGGTTAACTATTTATTGTTTTTTTGCTGTCCACTTTGCTGCTGTAATTCTTGAAATTTCCCTGTTGTGGGATTTATAACGGAAATCTTAATCTTAAGACATTTCATGACCACAGCCACACAAAAAATCTTAGAACATTTGAAAATAAGTGAAGATATTACAATCTAAATATTATTAATATAAATATTATTCAACATGTTATTGAGGGATGGGCGTTTGGAAGAAACCTGCTAACTCGAGCATCTATAACGTTAATGATCGATTAATCACTACATGCATATTTGAGCAAAATAAAAGATACAGTAGTATACAAAGCCTGTTTTGATAATGGACGCTTTTATTTTGAAAGAACAAAAAGAGACTTCCTGTCTATCGTAAAAGTAACTCAACTGAGATTAAACTGTAAATATAACGTCAAGGAGTTTAAAGTTTTATGTTTTAGCCCATTTAGAGGCATGAGGTTAGTTTTCACAGTAATCTTACATATTTAAGTGTGTTTTGTGTTTAAATAAGTTTGGGATAAAATAAACCTAATAATTCATGCTAGCAAGGTTTGATACAGTAAGTTAGTTTTACTCAAATGAATACTCTTGTATTTCTGTGTGTTTTATAATTGTTATTGCAATTTTCAGTTTGCAAACTGTAGCTTTATCCAACTTAATTAAATTTAAAAATGCACAGATCGATTAAAAATTCCACGTGATCGACCAAATTCTTATCGACCATTAATCGATCATCGATTAATTATTCCCATCCCTACTTCCTACAGAGTGGGCACGACAAACAGTAAATAAAAAAATACAAGTTTGGACAGACCTGCATGAACACCTTCATCCTGTCCAGCGGGGCGGTTCCTGTGCGGGACACGGCGCCGGCCATGGCCCCCGCTGACAGCTGCTTCCACCACAAACCGGTCGTCTTCTCCTCCTCTGTGAACTCATCTGGGATGGAGAGGCTGTCACCTATGTCCAGCACCTGCACACAGCAAAATATAATTAGGCAAAACAGACCTCTGTGAATTTAACCAGAGCTTGTTGGAAGTCTGTATTAGAGATTCTGTTTAAGTGAATCACACAACTTCAACCACACGATTAGCAGCTTCGCCCTGAAACTTAATGCTGCCAGGACCGGACAAACGTCCTTATTAACAGTCTTATATAACAACAGGTCCATGCTGTGACATCAATTACATCATTGCACGGCACATTATAGAACCGGTTGTTTCAGTAACAGAAAAATCAAATGTTGTTTTAGGCTGTAGCTCCTTTCTCAACACTTTAAACAGAAATTTTAAAAATAACGTGAGGACAAATCTTAATGTGATATGAAGGCTTGCATTGATATCAGTGATTATAGTAACATATTGTCTTGTGCATGGAGTACTCAAGACAACTTCTAGTCTTCTTTCACACCACAAATTCAACATTTTCATGCAATATTAAAAATATAAGCTTTCACTTGAGCTGAGACTGGAAGCTGAATATAATGTCTTCATAGATATGCAAGACAAAACATGAATATCTGTTCAATGTAAAATAACGGTGAATAACATTCTAGCAAACCATCCAAACAAGCGTTGTGTATTTTTAATTCACACTTTTGGAGATTGGGTATTTAATGAAGGCAAGAAAATATTAACAATATAGTTGATTTCAATACAACCACACCAAAATCAAATACATCCTCAACATCAAGTTGGATGAACAGGATGAACATTATTTCATAGTCACAACAAATATATAATTATATATAATATATAATCATAAGTTGTTGTATCGGAGTGCATCACAATGTTATTGTTTCCACAACCAGTATGTTGGCCTAGGCTGCTGTTACTATTGTTTGCCTCTTCCTTCTTGTATTTGTTATTTTACAGTCAACAGGGCTTTCCACTAGGACAGCCAGTGTTGAAAAACAGCTGGCTAGGGAGGTCTGGGGGCATTCCCCCTGGTGAATTTTTTTTCATAAAAGCCCAAATTTGGTGCCTCTCACACATTCTAATGCCACTATTCCATCATATACACTGATCTTAATCATTGCCTTTTTTAATTAATTATTGTAAAGGAGAATAAGGGTTCTTCTATGTTTTATTTAAGGCATCTTATTTTCTTGTCATTTCCGTCTGTGCTCTTATTTTGAAAGCTGCATTTGTATAGCGACACGGAGTAATAGTAGCTTTTTGTGATTAAAACAACTTTAATTGTTAGCCAATGTTAGCTCGCGGCTAACGAACGGCATAATGCAACAGTGTGTTTGGACTCTGACGGCCAGGACAGAGAAATATGACATCAAACCTCTAACGTGCGTGTGTAAATTCCATTCACTTTCACTTTTAATGGACAGACGAGCGTCACGTTGGCGTCACGCAGACGCTGCACACGCGTTGTTGCGCATACGCCTACAATGAAGGCTGCTTGACAGGTGAACTATGCCTCAAATACGTGACATGAAGACCAGCGTGACTGTACACGCTGTGTAGTGTTTGTGGAAATCAAATAGCGAGGGGTCATTCGTGCCGTGCTACGAGCGAACATAGAGGACACCCGTCTCAATGTACAAATAATTTACTTTATGATGACACATTTTGAGTTTAATAGCTGCGTCGCATCATAATTCAAGCAGTCCATGTATTACCAAGAGAGAGCGATGAGACAGTTTAGGCTATTTCAAGTCTACACACAGCGATGAAGTCAACGTCACAACTAACATTATAGCCTATAAGTGCAATTAAACTTCACTAAACTGCAGGTAGTGAAGTGGGACGCTCACAGCCAGTTCCCAGCTTCCTGAGTAATTTTATGCGCGCGGACATACAGTTCATTACGCATCAGCTGAGATGTACAAACAATGCTGTGTGTACTTAACTTGCTATTAGGATTACGCTGCCTGCAGACACCATAATCGCCGTCACCGCTGAATATTAAGTAGCCATGTGGACAACGCAGTCTCTTCACAATATGATACCATCAGACTTATATCTGCACTGTTTAACCCATTATGTTTTACAGACAATTGTAGTTAACTTATAAGGTAAAACATATATTTATGCACTTCCCTCAAAACAGCCTAATTAAGCCTCCTAATAGTCTCTTGGGGTTCATCTATAGCCTAAATTATGCTTTCTTATAAACAATCCCGTAAGAACCTGAGACTCTGTGTAACGGCTGATCTGTGTAGATCTAGATTTAGTTTGCTGGCATAAAATGCCCCTCATACAGTGAGAGGACAGCTTGGTATATTCAGTGTGTGTGTGTGTGTGTGTGTGTGTGTGTGTGTGCGTGCGTGTGTGTGTGTGTGTGTGTGTGTGTGTGTGTGTGTGTGAATGCTCGCATGTCTCGGAGGAGGACAGAGAGGTGGGTCGGGGTTTTGACTGACGGCTGACAGACACTCTGCTGAGCAGAGACACAATGCAAAATAACTTTATATTATAAATAGTATACTTTCAGTAGCTTGAAATGTGACGTTAGCGCAGCATATAAAACTATGGCGGGCCGCCACAGTCTAGGTAATTAATAGGAAATCCTTACGCCACTACGTCAAGAAGTGGGGAATGTTGCCAATATCATGATATGCATATTTTTTTCGAGAACGATACGATATGGCACACCCCTACCTCATAGATCCCTCCATCATCTTCAAAGTCGATGTAAAACCAGTTTCCCTGTTGCTGCTGCTGAGGGTGCAGCACAGCCATGGCCATCCCAAGACTCTGATGAAGCTGCTGATCCAGTTCAATATCGTCCCAGAGTCGTACAAGCTCCCACCTAAACTCTATTTCTCAGACCGATCAGGATCCGTTAATTAAAGCAACCAGTGAGTTGTAAAGTGTCTGAAGATCTTATCCAGCCTGAGGGGAGAAACGCTGACTCCAGAGTGACCAATAAGTGAACCATTGACGTGAATACTAGAGATGGTGGGAAGCTCTCACTGCCGGAGACGTTACTGCTTCACTCACTGATGTCTCATCACCTGTCCTGTCCTGTTCTAGACTCACTTCCTCTCTCAGCGACCTGTCCCAATCCCATTGACAAGATAATCCTCCTCAAATTAGCTTATCTCTGCCTCAGTTTAGCAGCCACAGGTTTATTTAACCTCTGAGGCTGTGCCGGTGAACAGAGGCAGCAAACGTCAGAGATTAGCCATTGACTAGAACTGCCTGTGTCTGGCACGCAAATATTGTACAAGTCATGGTATATATATATATATATATATATATATATATATATATATATATATATATATATGTTATTCATTAGCACATTAGTACATTAAAACGAAGAACCAGAAAAAAAAGGGAAACCCCCAAGAACAAAGAGGGACAGAAAATACAAATTATATATATATATATATATATATATATAATTATTATTTTTTTTTTTTAATAAATAATAATAAAATAATTAATTAGTAGGTGAACATAAAAAGGTACAGAAATAAAAAAGAACAGAAATAAATACAATAAAATAAAATATATAGTTATATAAAGGGAGGCGAAAGCGAAGAGGAAGAAAAACGAATAGTAATAATAACAATAGATAAATAAATACAGGATGCCCAGTGTGCTCACTAAAAAAAAATATAAAATATTTAAAATTTGGATGCATCAAATCGATTCAGTAGGGGTCCAGAGAGGTGAAGGTGTTTACATATGTGATGAGAGGTTGCCATCTTTTATTTTTTTTAAATGGCTGCTGAGCCTCTTTAGGAATATTTAACTTTTTCCAAAGACAGAAAAGACATTCAATTACTCATCCAAGAAGTAGCAGGAGGAGTGTTTAGGCTTTTCCAATGTAACAGAATACGTCTGCGGGCGATGAGCAAAGCAAAAGCGATAACATCAGAGTTTTTCTTAGTGAGACTAGTTGGGGTACGAGGTACCCCAAAGATGGATATCAGTGGGCAGGGTTCTAACGTTGTATTGAGGGCTTTGTTAAAAAAGCATGACCAGAAATTGACTAGTTTGGGACAAGAAAAAAAACATATGAACATGGTCCGCTGGAGATAGACTACATCTATCACAGATATCATTTGTGCCTGGAAATAGCCTACTAAGTCTATTTTTTGTGAAATTAATTTTGTGGAGAACCTTAAATTGGATTAGACTAAAGGTCATGGTACATTTCTATAAAACCAGTATTCACACAATGTCAAGTTCTACATTGGGAGCAAAGACTCTCAGTTTGTGTGGCAACAGTTGTATTTCACAAGTAACTGACTTCTATACCACCGTTTTTTTTTCTTCCAAAAATAGGGTGTGAAGTGAAGCCCAGCACCTTTCTCCACCTCTCTCCCTCCCTTTCTCACCTCTGCTCTGCTCTGGAAATCAATGAGTCTAATCTGATGAAATCAGGGTCTGATCTGCTGCCAAAATCCTCGTCCAAATCCAGTATTGGCTGACGACTCTCTTTCACAACTTTCCCTTTAAGTTCAGAGGTTCTTAAAGTGATGTCCGAGGCAGCCAAAGGACATGAAGATGGTTAACTGTTTGGCCTCAGTGTCTCTTCTATTTTTTATTAAAGTAAAGTTTCTGCTTTTGTGAGAGCATCCTCGACTTGCTCAGACTGGTCTTGGCGCCAGAGCAAAATTAGATTGTGTAACTTTTTTTTCCTGGCTGTAAATATGCTTGGCATGAGGGAATTAGGGAGTCCAGGTGGCAAATAATGTAATATTGATAAAATAATATCATATTGTATGTAATATTGTGAGGCAGTTTCTGTTGGCCCCACAGAGGGGCTCCCAGATTTTTAACAGAATTTTCACAGGAAATTGTGCAGCCATTAACATAAATTGAAAAAATCGTAATAGCAATGTGAATCTACCTGTACAACAAGCAGTATTTCAGTCTTGTTTGCAAGAAATTATTACAGAAAAACAAACACATAACTATTTACCAGCACAATCAATGAAAAGCAATTTAACAATAACTTTAAAATATTTTTAAGCCTTAAACGTGACATGACAACAAATCTTGACTCATAAACCAAGTTGAACCACAATTTTAGCACCATCTTTGGTTGTACATGGCATTTATTTTGGTCTGTGTTTTATGACCATAGCACTATGTTGAATAACAGAAATCCATCATTATGGTCTCTGTTGTCTCCCCAACACACACGCACGCACACACTAACAACACGGACAGTACAGTCACTGAGTCCCGCCCTCCCCTTACCGTGGAGTGCTTCCAGTAGCGGATAATCTCCTGCAGGTTGGTGGCTGGGTTAAACAGGAAATGCTCCCTCCATTCATTCCAGTCCAAAGTCATGGTGCCATCCACATCGATACTGTACAGCAAGGAGAGACAGACAACATTTTTTATATTTAATGAACTGTTTTTTATCTCAAATCTGAACCTACAGTCAAGTTAAGACTCAAGTAACTGGGTCCACTGGGTCATAATGGTTTAAAAATAGGCCTGGGCGATTATATGGTCGCAATTAGTGATCGCGATAAATTTCAGGTCGATTACGGTGATCAGAGTCAACCTTTTCCTGCTCTCCTACTGTAAGAAGTAAACACAAAGACGTGGAGCTAAACGTGGAGCTGAGGGCAGCAAAATAGATCTCAGCCATGACTTGGAGCAATAAACCAGGGAGGTACAGGTGAATGTTGGGAAAGATCAAAGGAAATTATAATCTATCCGCTGCTGTATTGAGAGAAAAATAACATTCACATCACGGCAATTCACACATAGGTATGGTGCATTCAATAGCATACGAACGGCTATGGTGCGTTGTTGTACTGTTGATTAAAAATTGTTTTTATATTTTTCTATGTTCATCTTATTTAATATGCTTTGTTATTTACTACATATGTAACCAAAATATTGAACTAATCTCTAGTTTCTTTAGTTTTCAGTACAGATGCTTTAAAACTGGCAGTTTACTTATAATTATAATTTACTTTAAACAGACATATTGTGTTTTAACGTTGAAGGGAGACAACTGGGGACACAAGCAAAATATGAAGGGTTTTTTTTACCTCAATGTACTAACTTAGCTTTTTTTCTAAATATGTATGGCCATATTTATCTTTTTTATCAGACAAAGTGTTGAAGAAAGGGGAGGGAGAGAGACTTGGGATGACATGAAACAGACCTTCAGATGGATTCAAACCGCATGATTACACAATCAGCACCAAAGGCACAATTTGAATTTTTTCAACCGTGACAGTGACATTTAACTAGAAGTTTAACCAACTAATCAATTAACAGTTGCAAATCTTTAACTAGTCGAATTGTAATTAGTCAGGACAAAAATAAGAGCACAAGAAATTAAATATCAGGCACTATAAAAATGAATAAGCATCATATTTATCAAGATAAATGTCGCAATTTATCTTGTAAAATTCACATCATATGATCGAGCCCTCCACTGAAGACAATAGACCACTGTATTAAGAACAATGCTACTACTCTATTCAAAGTCCCATTCACTTTTTGGAGCAATTAAGCTCCTCCTTACTTCTGCTCAGTCAGGGAGAGTGAGAGATAGATTTGCGGCAGCAGATAGTGGTGAGGGAGCATGCAAACAAGAATAAGGTCGATTAACGAAGACTGAAGTCATTCAAACTAGATGGGCATTTGGAAGAAACCTGCCAACTTGATTATCTATAATGTTAACAATCAATTAATCGATCAATCGCTGCATGCATACATTGGCAAAATAAAAGATATATATAGAGTACTATGCAAAAGCCTGGTTTGATAACAGATGCTTTTATTTTGAAAGGACGAAAAGTGACTTGATCCTGTCAATCCTAAAACTAAATCAACTGAGATTAAACTATAAAGATTACTTCAAGGAGTTCAATGTTTTAGCCCCCGAAGAGGTATGAAGTTAGTTTTAACAGTATTCTTGCATAATTAAGTGTGTTTTGTGTTTAAATAAGTTTTGGATAAAATTAAACCTAGTAGTTCATGCTAGCAAGGTTTGATACAGTAAGCTAGTTTTGCTCAAATTAATCCTCTTGTATTTCTTCGTGTTTTATAATTGTTATTCCAACTTCCAGTTTGCAAACTGTAGCTTTATCCAACTTAATTCTCATCTCATTGACTTATTGACGTACGGCGGCAGAACTGAACGCTGTTTCAGTTAAGTGAGTTAATTTGATTAAAAATTCCACGTGATCGACCAAATTCTTAACGACCATGAATCGACCATTGACTAATTATTGCCATCCCTAATTCAAACCACTACTAACTCTAACAGTAACAAGAATTTAAACATTAAGTCCAATTCCAGAATAAGTGAGTAAACAAAAATGGCATAATTGGTTTATTTCTCCTTTGGTCTCTTCTACTGTCCTCACTTGCCCTAAACATTTCCTTCATTTCCTTCCTCCAAGTCAGTTTGTCTGACTGACACACTCATCATTTACCCTCTGTGGTTTTCAAACAAATCTTTCGGCCTGATTCACAGTCATGCACATCCTGCTTAACTTCTCTTTCTACTTCTCAGTGTGAGGCGCGCTGCTCCTGTACATCTGCTGCTTCTTACTTTGTCTATGCAAATACAGAGCATACTGTACAGCTCACTGCATAGACTGTTGGAGCAAAGAACAATATGGAGTGTTGAACCATTTCATTCTTTGCTTGCTTTGTTGCCACAGAACATTTCATGTCTGTTTTGCTGTTGGGGTGCTTCCAAGTATGACTTGGCTTCTGGCCAGAAGACTGATGACTCATATTAAACAAGTTATACACATGGCGTCCCAAAATAGATTACTGAAACAATTAACTTAGCCTACTAATGCTGCAGTGTCCCAGCTTTTGTTGCAGTACAATGCTGAATTAATTATGAAATACATATATTTATCTTAGTAGCAGGCAAC
Source organism: Centropristis striata (assembly GCF_030273125.1). NCBI lineage: Eukaryota > Metazoa > Chordata > Actinopteri > Perciformes > Serranidae > Centropristis > Centropristis striata. The sequence goes on along the minus strand of NC_081525.1, from coordinate 20,789,710 downwards.
CTGGTCAACAGTTATAAGCTCAGAGCAGTGCCTGCTCCACAGATAGTGAGCACTACTTTATACAAAATACAGAAAACATCTGTCTCTATTTTATAATTTGACTTTTATATCAAACAGAAGGCCAGGTTGTCTAATCAAACTGCAAAAACACACACTATTTTATTATGAATGGGTTTTTTTCCATTTCTGTTCTATTTTTACAACATTTATTATTTTACATCCACTGCAACAAAAAACAACGGTTTTAATTCAAGTTCAAGTTTAATCAATTTAAGTAGAAAAAAAACTAAAATATTAACCAATATTAACTAATTGATTCATATTAAAATAAAATAATTAAATCCACATAATATATAACATTTAAAATAATAATGATAATTATTATTATTATAAATACATATTCCATACCAATGTGTGCTAAGACAAAATAAGCATTACAGACAGTACTTTTAAACTTAACTGATCATTTAACTGATGTTCTTTCATCACCATATTTGCACAGCTATGTTATTTAAGTGAAAAAAGCAGGCCGGTGAATTTTTGACCTTTAAAAGTCATCAAAAAAGTGCAAATCAATGATAAGACATGTTTTGGTCACCAATTGGTGAGTAGCCCTATCCGTACAGGAGTAAGCTTCCTGTACATTTACTGTATATTGGTGCTTTTTGTGTCCTCGGCTTTAGCAATGTTATAGAGCAATCTTTTTCTCTTTTACTCGTTTCATTTATACTTGAAATATTTGGAATATTACACAGAAAAAAATTCAATTTAATGGCCAATTTTAATCAAACCCTCAAGAAAACTCTCCTACCAATGATCTTGTTCCTGCATGTTTGGAGGCGTTCATCCTGCCAGTTCTTTATCATGTGTTGTCAGCTCCCAGCCAAGTTACAGACTGAACTGGTTATCAGTCCCTCACACTGGGCCCAACCTTTAACATCTTTATTTCAATTTCAGTTTGCTTTCATAAGGGTTTTTGTCTGGGTCCGCAATTAAGAGGAGCAAAGCATTTTCATGACCCTTTTCCTAGGATGTTTAACTGACTCTTCAGAGCAAACACAGTTCTGCAGAATGACCTTCCTAAACTTACAGCAGCTACAAAATAAGCAGGAATACCTTTGGAGGATCTTCTGCGCTTCCTCTTTGCTGATGTCCATTCCCAGGTCAGAAAGTGATTGCTTTATCTCCATGAAGTCTATTCGGCCTGTTGAAAATAAAACCAAAGTAGAATTTGAAGAATTCAATTGGACGTTTTAGATTTTTTTCAGCATTCATAAACTTTAAGTTTAAGTATACCACCACACATACCATCATTGTTTTTGTCCAAGCTCTTGAAGGTGAGTTGTAACTTCTTCTCGTGCTCCTTTAGATACTTGCAGAACTCATTGAAGTCGAGCCCATCATCTTTATCCTGGTCCCCAGAGGAAACTATTTTCTAAGGAAAACACAGCATATTAGAGATGGGTGGGGGAGGTTTTGGTGATGCAGCTGCTTGACTCGGCCAGTTGGTGGCACAATAACACAGCGACACCCTCTTTTCTATTCTGACCTCCCTGCTTTGCTTTTATTCATTCACATATGAAATTGAAAAAGTGCCATATAAATAAAGACAACCTTTGTTTGCAGAGGGATTATCTGAGCTAAAGAGAGAATTCAACTGTGTTCCTACACTCTACTGTAGGTGAACAACGTTGCACAAAAAATGTGCTGATTCAGTATCAGTTCCCCAGAGGACAATCTGAAACCTTGACCTCAGAGTTCATGGTTCCTTTATCTTTTCCAAAATCAAATTCAAGCATTTTTCAAGCATTTCCAAGGTGCATTTTTAACCATTTCCAGCACCTAACAACTGTGGTAAATTACACATTTATATACAGCACATGCAGTATATACAGTGTAATGGTTATTTAACTTATTCATCACATTAAATTAGATGGTATTGTGCTATAAACAATAGAAAGTGTTTTGTGAAAGCATTCTACAGAAAGGTGACAAAGTAAAACACAATAAAGTATCATGTTTCAAAATGTGTCACTTGTTAGTAAGCTGATATAGCATCTTAAACAAACTATATTTCAAGCAGTTTCACATAAGAATGCTGTGTTTTGTTTTCATGGATTTGCAGCACCCGTAGGAACCCTGAGTGTTACTATTGAATGGTTACAAGGGGTCAAAAGGTGATCTAATCCTTGTGGATAGGTCCAATCCACATGGTAAGGGAAAAAAACATGATGCTAACTGTAATGTATCAATTTTTGTCAATATTATAGGAAAAGTCAAGTTTCAAAAGATCTGAGGTGGACTGAAAAGCAGCCAGTGTGCATGCTCCTTGCCTCTTTATCATATAATTATCACATAATTGTACCGATAGGGAAAGCTCCTGTTTTACAACTCCTGGCAACACACAGCAGTGACCTCTCCTGACTCATACTTTGAGTTATCAGACTCACTGATGAGTGGGAGGAATGTGAGATTATTTGATCAGTAAAGGTGGGACCTTCCTCTTTAAGTCACGGCCCACAATAAAAGCTCACCTGCACCTACAGTTTGAACTTTGTGACAGTTTGAGACATTCTGGTGCACATTTTCTTCATCCGCAGGCCTGAGACTGCTGTTGTTTTTGTAGAAAAACCACATTGTTGTACGTGTATCACCTGGAGTGTATGCTCCAGGTGATTTGTTTCTAACAAGAGAAAAATCTAGAGGGAATTAGACTTAACCCTCGGATTGTGTTAACTTTCTGTATACACCACTTGTCCTTCACTAAACCTTCAATAAAGCAACTTGATTGAATGTTAAAACCCAAATGTTGCATGAAGAAACAACCTGTCTTTTATCATAAAACTTTGTGGATATCAAGGTTTTCCCTAATACAGTGCAGAAAAACTGGATTTAATCAGTGGAATCTACTCGTTTTATTATAACACACCTGGTTTACTGTTTATTTTTATTATTAACCCATAAGAACCCAGACCCAGTTGTCCTTGAAGGATGTGTTCTATAAGTGGAACACATAGAACATATTTCTGATGTTTTAAAGGTACTGCATAGGTGTAAACATATTTTATTTTTTGTTTGTGGTGGTCAAAAATGCCCCCTTAGACAAGATTTGTACCCGTTTGTGTACAGCTTTCATGGAAATATGAATATCAATGTCACTTTTTCTCATGTTTAGGTCATTCTAGGACAAGTTATGGAATTTCAAGTTGAAAGGGGGTTTCCTATATGCTGTTAAACATAGCAGCAGGTCATTTTGACGCCTAAGACAACACAAAGGGTAAATTGAGGTTTAATTAATTTAAAACATGACCAACTGACTGACCTATCTGAAAAAAATGCAGTCCTGGCATAAAACAGACAAGAAAGTAGATCTAAACTGTTCATTTGAGGCCTGTACTCTCTTATTTGGGTTATTTAAGGTTAGTAGAATATCTGCAGCCTGCCCAGATCCTTCAGGAATGCAGTCCTACATAAAGTATGTGCTCTACATTGTATCAGTGGCTCTACCTGAGCTGCCTCTTTCCCCGTTTTGATGCCCATGGCAGCCAGGCCCGCCTTCAGCTCGGACACATCCACTTTTCCATCCTTGTTTGTGTCCAGTTTGGCGAACAGGTCATCGTACGATTTCGACGTATCTGCACACTGGCAGTCCGTAAAAAACAGCTTCCTCACGACTTGATACATTGTTGAAAGCGGAGGAAAACAAGTAGCCTATGCAATTAAACTGCTGTGGAAGCACACACACACACACACACACACACACACACAACCCGAATCCTGCGGTTGGCACTTCTGGTTTGAAGCAGCAGGATCGTCCTGTGTGGTTTTAAGGAGATTTCCGCAGTGCAGCTTGCAAGTAAAGTCGTAGAAAAGTCCTCATAAGTCGGTGAAATGACGAATCGGGAATATATAAAAGTGACAAAACCCTGGTGTGGATTTACAGAAGGCTGACTGCGGATGAGGTAGGCTGGCAGCGCTGAGCAGAAGGGTGGGGACACTCGGGTTAGTTTGCCTGAGAAGACCTCCTCTTTTTACTGCGCATACACACTATAGAGACACACCCTTCAGCAGCTCAACACTCACTAGCAACATTATTTCATGGCGAATAGAATATTTTCATATATGAGTGTGATAAAGCTGCCTCCCTTCAAATAGCTTCTTTTCTCATTTGTTTCCCCAAACGAATAGTTTCTGCTTTTCTTAAATGTAGTCTGTTTGTTGTTGTTGTGGTTTTGCGGTGCAACAGTCCCACCACACACGCACGCAAATATGCATATTCATACATAGTCCTGTCTTATTCCCCTCAGTGTGCAGTCGATATAGCCTATGCAGTCTGGTTTGGTTCAGTGAGTCATACCCACAGGAATCTGCAGCTGGTACAGACAAAAAAACATCCCCAAACTTTTTAATTGAGGCTCCATTTCTTACAAGGCGAAAGAGGCGGAGAGATGAATATCGAGAGGGGGAGTGAAGGGAGCTAGATATCCTGCAGCAACTTTAGAAAGACTTTCATTTTGGTAAAGTTTAAGGAAAACAGGAATTGAATTCTGGTTTTTTTTAATCGAGTATGTTTATAAACTAATGCTGTGCGCCAAATAACTTCTTAAATGCCAAATATGTCCAGCTGACTTTATGAGCCTAGTTATTACTTTATATCAGGGATGGGCAACTGGAGGCCCAGGGGCCGCATACGGCCCGCACCCTACTTGAAGTGGCCCTTAGTACAACTACATGCATTTGAGCAAGTGCAGTGTAAAAATGCAGAAAATTACTTCTTGCAATTAATGTTGGTCTGCTGTTCTTGTACTGACAAAAAAAAAGAGAAATCACAGTAAGTGGTTATTTTTTATTTGCTTCAAACCTTTTTGTATTCCTATTTATACTGTTATACATGCATTTGAGCATGAAATATGTTAAGTTACTGCACTGTTAACATATTTAAAATTGCAGTTTCATCATATCTGTTTAAGTACACAGTCCTATATGTGGCCCCGTGGTAGTGTCAATGAAAAATTGTGGCCCCTTCCAGCATTTAAGTTGCCCATCCCTGCTTAATATATACCCACGCCATATTAAATGCATGTTGAATATTTCTGTTTTTTATCGTGTGGATAGTAGCTTTAGTGACATTTACTTGCCGCGTGGTACGATAAATGAAATGCAGCTGTCGTAATTTAAATTAGAATATAGGCCTATCAAAACAATAAAACAAAGCAGAGTATATAAAGATTGCACTAATAGGTGAAATACCAGAGTAATATAAGTACCCTATTATAAGTCATAATGGAAATACAAAAGCGATGGGCTTTCTTTCTAAAAAGAAAAAAAAAAGAAAAAGTTAAAATAATGAATGAAAGACATTGGTCTGGTGGTAGTGCCTTGATTGTACCACTGGGTTCACTTCGTTGTTGTAATCTGTTCAATCAGAGCTGCTGTTACTCTGACTGACCGCCAGGAGGCGACGGAGGGACGAGGAGAATGTTAATGAACTCCGATCAAGCTCATAACAGTCATTACTGTACATCCGTTTTATCCTTATTTATTTCAAAATAAAAGCAGAGACATACGGACGCTTCAGTCAAAATAAAATAAATCGAGTGATGGGAAATATTTTATTAGTTATATTTACTCAAGAACTGCACTTAAATATGTTTTGAGGTACTTGTATTTGAGTTTATCCATTTAATGCAACAACATTTACTGTTGGAAAAATCAAATTACCAATACAAAAACATTACTAGCACAAACTACAAGTGTGCTGTGTGTATTCTACAACACATGGAGAGAGAACATATTTGAACATATTTGCATTTACTGTTACTTTAATCTCGTTATACTTTTTTTTTTTTCAACGAATCTGGTCTGATTATAGTTACTTATGTTTTGTAATCGGATTACATAATTGTGATTACATCCCCAGTACTACCCAACCCTACCATGGCTAGACCTACTTATATTTCCAATAAAATAATGTACACTGGGCCATTCTTTGTGATAAGTAAAGTTTAATGCTAATAGTTTCGCACTTTTACTTAAAGAGCAAGTTGATTGGTTAATTAATGTCCTTAATCTATATCTAACCTTTCCTGAAAACGATCATTTGAAAAGTAAAGTACTCATCATGCAGAATGGCCACACTCAGATAAGTATATATACTACCGCTCAAAAATTTGGTATCCTTATTTTTGAAAGAAAAGGCACATTTAAAAAAAATAAAATAAAATAGCCTAGACATTGTTAATGTGGTAAATGGCTATTAAAGTTTGACACCACTGATTTTCTATTGAAATATCTATTATATATTGTCTGTAACAATCACTCCTGTGTTCCAGTGGCTTATTGATCATTAAACACCTGTGCATTATGTTAGCACAGCTGAAAACTGTTGAATAAAATTATCCTTACTTAGGCTAGTCCTGATGATCAGGTATGATCAGAAATCCTTAAAATACAAAAATTCTTGTAATTAATTATCCACATGGTGTATTTTATAGATTTAGGGAAGCTTGATTGCTTTCATGTGAGACGCTGCATAATAAGAATTTCCTCAACAAATAAAGTGATACAATTAATATACAGGGGTTATGTGGAAACACTTATAAGAATGTATTGCTTTGTTTTTACATGGACTGCAGTGGTGGACATACAGCAGAGTCTATCAGTACTCAATCTTGTTATACAGGTTGTATAAAGGTAACGCTGGCTATATATATATATATATATACTCAAGGAAAGTACAAGTACCTCAAGCTTGTACTTAAATACAGTACTTGAGTTTATGTACTTAGTTACATTCCAATGTAACTTGTATCTTGGTTAAACTTAATGGTAAGGGTGCATGGAATATGAATTCATACATACCTAATATATTGAGATAGCTGATTACTATTTCCCACCACTGAAGTATTAAGGGAACGCATGCGTTCTTTTATTTTGAAAATCCACAACAGGAAGTATGTCTTCTTCGTCGCCTCAGTCACTTCATAGTTAAAGTGACTGTTATCACCATCCTCCTCCCACAACACAAACACTGTATCTGTGGCGGAACAACACAATGGGGCTGTAATGTCAGCGACGGGCGAGATCGCAGCATCTTCTCAAGAGTACTGAATCTGTGTATGGATTTAATGATGATGAAAAAGAAGAAATTTAAGTTCAAGGTGGATTTTGAGCTGGACGAGCTCTCGTCTGTCCCCTTTGTGAACGGTGTCCTCTTCTGTAAAGTCAGGCTGCTGGACGGAGGGTTCTCCGAGGAGTCTTCTCGGTGAGGATGTTTGGTCTTAATACAACCATTAACACACTCACTGCACTTACTTTCTCTAGCTCGCAGGTTTTACTTGCTGAGGAGCTAAAGCCCACTATGTTATATTACTAGCTAACAAGCTAACATGCTACATGAAGCTAACGTCAACCAGTTGTCTCACTCTTTAACCGGTTTTCGCTTTTACAAATGGAACGTTACCTTCCATTTGAGACTATTTTCACGTTACAGAATTGTCAATGCCACATTAGCATCGACTGGAAGAATCAAACTTTAGCATGTGTGACAATGAATGCTCTGAAAAACACTAAATAGTTGGCATTTTCTTTAAGGCGACCTCGGGTTACATATCGTCACCCTGTTAAAATAATCGCCTAAGTCATTTTTTCAAGTTTCGCAGGAAACACAAAAAACTTCATCAAAAGTGTAGCATATGACATTTATTGATAATTTCACTCAAAAAGGATGTGATAAAGGATTGCTGTTGGAATAGTAATAACACTGTGTGTAAATTATGTAACTAAAGAGAAATAAATGATAAGTGACTTAAGCAAGATATGGACAAGATATAGACATGTCAGAAACATGACATGACAAGTATGATGAGCATTAATGTTACTTCAAAGTGTCATTAATGTTCATGACGCATCCCATGTCATGGTAATGACACGCTCATGTCACTCTTATGTAGACACCTTCAAAATAAAGTGTTACCATATCTTGGTTAAGTCACAAAGGCATGTTCAAAAAATTGCCAAAGTCACATTTTATTTTGACTTAGGCATAATAAATCCGCTTAAGTCACACACTTGACGTAGGCCATTATCTTAAAGGGGTAAAATCACATGATCTGATCAACTGAGGATGTAGGCAATTTTACCATAGGTGGCCGGCGTCATGAGGAGATGATTTAGGCAAAAAAAACAACAATTTTGATAAAAAATGACTTAGGCGATTATGTTAACATTGTGATGATATCACAGGCTAACTTCCTCGCTGGTTGTGGAATTGATTTCTCAGCCGTGAGTAACTAATAACTGCCACAAAGCTAAATATGACTCCTCTGTCTATTGTTGCCTAATCAATAGTGTCACTAATGCCCTCCTGGGCTGTCTCTGGTCCCTGTTTAATCATAAAGCTGTCATTGAAGTAAGTGTCTGACTGGCTTACTGACTGTTATTGATTATAAATGCAAAACAATGCATTGTTTCAACGATAAACCCCTAAAAGTCACATGCAGATAATGCTTCCTTTTAAATGAATGGGAATAGGGGGACACCATGTTCTTCTATGTGTGTGCCATGTCTCCTTCTCAGCCAACTGTAACTCAGTATGTTAAAATAGTAGTGGATACTTAAAGGAGACATTTTATGCTAATTTTCAGGTTCATACTTATTTTGGGTTTCTACTAGAATATGTTTACATGCTTTATTGTTCAAAAACACAATTTTCCAGGTTTAGATTGGCCAGTGTTTCTGTGTCTGTGCATCTGAGCCTTGTCATTGCAACAGGGGAACTGTAACAGCACTGTTGTGGCACTTTCTACTTGAGTGAATAGTTCTGATATGACAACCTTTATACTGCTCATTTAAAAGCACCATTTCTGAATACAGGTTGTGTATATATTTCTCTTTAAAGTGTTATGATACTTTCACAGTATTTAAATAGCACCTAGGCATGCTTTATAATAAGAAAAGACATGAATGTCTCACTTTTTACAATATGTGACCTTTAAATACTTTTGCATGACAGAAATTGACCCTGTGCCCTTTACTCAGAGTTAACCCTCTGTCCACAGTATTATCATGATAATGTCATTATTACTGTTAAGCTCAGACAAGCAGAGACATTCCTCTCCTCTGTATGCCTTTTTAAGGCTGAGTGACTTTATAACAAAGAAGTCATGAGCACATCTCTTGTAAACACAAGTATTAAAGTGGCGCTTTTCTTTGAGGAGAAACTCAGATTCACACAGAAAAAATTGACTAATCGATTAGTCAGCAGAATTGTAAGCGTTTTTTTAAGTGTTGACTACGCATTTATCATCACAGATGACTAAGAAACCAGTAAATATTCAAATTTGGAAATGTTGTCCTGTGTAGCTGAATGGACAAAGTGATAATGTTGGTGGTAGTTTGCAAAACCTGATTGATGCTGAAACTGAAATGGTTGTTAGAAAGGAACTAGACGGTGGACAGCTAGTGATGAAAGGAAGTGAGCCTATGCCCATTATTCAGAGTCCTCCTGCTGTCCACAGCAGCATTATGCTGATGCTATTATTGTTGTCAAGTTGAGACAAGCAAAGACACCCACTTCCTCTGTAACCTGTTTTGGGTTTTCACTCATAAATTAGGCCGGCTTCTAGATCTGGACTAAAAGAAAAGCATTGTTTCAGAGGGAGGCTGTAGGGATTAGATGGCTTCACTCACATTATATAACAAGCTCTGTGTTTGCTCTACTGTAAGTAGCTCTTATGAAAAGGCTTGATAGAAAGGCCCAGTGTGAACCAGGATGCGTCTCCTAAGGTCATGACATTAAGGTCAATTTAATATACCTTTTAATTTTCTTAGAACATATTGTCACCTAAGACCCACTGCAGCTGAATGAAAATAACTCTGCAAGAGGTTATTTAATCCCATCACCCAGACGCTGAAGTTCATATGGTTGAGATTCTAATTATACATCCTGTTCTGGCTCTGAAATGTTTTTCCATCAAGTCTTCAGTGTTGTTAAATTACATTTTTCTTTGCAGCAGTTTGATTTGTTAGTCCCCCTAAACTTCAATGTTTCCTCTGACACTCCTTTGAGTCATCCCAGCTGTGAGTGTAAAGGAAGTAAGGATTGTTATTTTATGAGCCTTTCTTTTCCTTTGGTGTGGCTTATCATCAGGACTGCACCATTGTTTCTGCCGCAAACAAGTTTTTCTTGTTATATAAGTTTTTGAAAATGTAGCATTTTATGGACTTTTCATTGCAGCTAGACATTAGAAACCGTGCACCAAATTCATGTAAACATTTCTTATTTGTTGAACTTTGTGTTCATGAGAGAGTTTATGCCTGGAGCCTGACCCCAGCTGCTTTTTAAAAGGAGAGCAGCTGTAGTTTAACAAATATCTGACCCATGCATAGGGATGAGAGAGAGGACCTCGGCTTGTGCTTAAAATCAGACTTACTCACACTCACTAATAGGATTTTGCTGTGAGTTACAGTACATTCAAGCCAGAATTCCCAAAGCACACAGTGTCCAGCTGGCTGGGAGTTCCCTCTCCCCGACTCTGGGAGTTCAATCTCTGAAATGTATCAACCCCGGGATGAAGTCAGCATTTTTAAAACATTAGTCACGCATCTGCTGCTTTTTATTTTTAGTGAGGCAGGGGTGCAGTGCTCGACTCTGGCCTGTATATTCAGCCAGTCTCAACTGTTTTACCAGGGACCTGCACACCCTGCTAATGTAAACCTTATGTCGTCAACTCTTCTCGTACTACAATTTCTGTTTGTATCCCTGCACACTTTGCACAATGTTCGACTTGTTGCATAATTATATTTTGTACTGTGTTTAAGAGGAAAACCATCAGCTCAGCTTGTATTCAAATCTAGCAAAGCTGATCTAAATGAATGGCACGCGGCTGTCTTGACAGAAGGGAGCTGGTTAGGTGAGTGGGAGAGGAGAGGATGCCAGTGAAAGAGAGGCCATCTGGGGTATCGTGATGCTGCCCACGCATACACGCTCATTTCTCTTTTACTTCATCTCATCCTCTCACTGAGAGTAGGCAACACCTCACTCTCATTTTACCCTCTCATTATTGGCCGGTGATGTGTGAGCATGTGTCTCTCTTTTACGCTCATGCCAATACGAGCTACACCTGCTGCTGTAACCTTTGGATTCAGCTGTCAGATTAATCAATAGGTGAAAACAGGACCGTAATTAATTTGCTCGCTTATTAAGTGGCCAGAAAAATCAGGGGCTGAGCACATAAACTCGTATTAGCGGCTTGAATCTGTAGGCTCAAGCGGTGAAGAGATGTGAGGATTGTTAATTCAGTAATCATTCAACCGAAGTGGCTTTCATTGTTATGTAATAATGATATTAAAATTAATTAAACGAAGTTTCACAGTTTAGGGATGTGACCAGGGCTGCAAAAAAAAAACAAGTAGCAAGGTAGGAGATGAGTGGTACTTGTCCAGAAAATCTGTCAGAAAAACAAATGATGTTTGTAAAAAATCATTGTTTTTATGAACAATGAATAATGCTGCATGAGTGTGGTTGGGTTGTGTGAAATGTCTTGACTGCCAATGCAATACATTTGCTTAGGTATGGATGCAAGGCATTTCTTTTTTAGTAGCTTGTTTTTATGAATACAAAATGTTCAAGTAATGTTAAACATGTAGCAAAAGCGGCCATATATATTATTTTTCTAAATACAGTCTAAAATTGGCAAAGCTTTAGATTTAATATCTGAAAACAATTTGAATAAAGAAGTCTTTGAAACAGTTCAGATAATTGATGCCAGCTTTTTTCATCTTTGTGTTCAATAAACAATATTTCACTTGTATAGCATAAGATGCATTGTACTTTTGGTTCTGAGCCAAGCAGTTAATCAGAGGCTATAATGCATGTTTTCAGAAATAAACTAGCTTTTCAGTTGTACAGAGACGTGTTGAAATAATGGAGCTATATAAGGAATGAAATTAAAAGTGTTTGTACCAGTCACTACTCATGCTGTCACATCCAATTGTCAATTAGACTTTGAGACACCAACATGCCCCCATGCACAAGAAATGCTTGTTGTCTCCAGAGCGCTTGAAGATGGTTTAAGTTTCTGTGATTTCTCTTTACAGGGAGCCAGTGCAGGCCAACTGTGTTCGATGGAGGAAACGGTTCTCTTTCCCCTGCAAGATGAGCGCCAGTGCAGGAACAGGTGTACTGGACCCTTGTGTGTGCCGTGTGTCTGTCAGAAAGGTACAGTATGTGGCTACTGAGTTCCACTTTTCAGACCTTAGATATAGATTGTGTTGTTGATCCATAATCTGATGCTTTTCATGCAAATTAACAATGTTCAGGTGCATCAGAGGAGGGTTTTATGCAAAATGAAAGGCTTTGTAGTTGTCACTATAAAACAAGGCTGCAGTAAAGAGGAGTGTCTCTTCCTCTCTAACAGAATCGCTGCACCTGGGTTAAAGTCCGATATTGGTTACCTTCACTTTTATGTGCCAAATGGAAACTTGAGAGTGAAATATGAACTCAAAAACGCAGATAGCAAGCACAGCATTCTGAAGAAAACAGACTCATCACTGTGGAAATCTTTTGCCACTCATGCTTTTGCTGTCCTTTAAGATTTAACCTTCAACACGACTATGCTACAGTTTTATAAGGCTATAACGTATATATAAAAAACGAAGAAATGGATATGCGAGAACAAGCCTTCCTGGTGAAATGTGTTTCCACATTGTAGCTGCAGGCTATTTCTGGTGTGCCCTGCCCTCTTTGTTTTAGGACACAGAGCATGTCAAGTACCCAGAGAAAACAATGTTATTTTGCCTTCACTGGTGGCTCCCCTTACCAGTATTTTGGTTTTGAATTTTTAAAGGTCAAGCAGTTGCTTCTCACTGCCATTTGGATCTAGCAGCAGCATTTTCTGATGGAAAGAAGCATATTTGCAATGTTGTATTATTATAGTTTATAGTTAATGGTGTAAAAACATCATCAACTTAAAATGACACATATATTTACAATACCAAGACTGGAGAGTATGAATCAGTCCATCAAACTGAACATTTCAAACACATCTGCTTCTTTTTCTTATTTTTAGCTTAATCCTGCTTAAATAAGAGTATTTATAAGAGTATAATAAGACGTATTTAGACGTTTAATGTAGATGTTTGTACTTCTCTTTCCCAGGAGCTGAAAGGTGGGAAGGCATATGCAAAGGTAATTCCTCAACATCAACCAACCCCCATCCCCTCACCCAGCCTGCAGGTCACCTAGATTTACAGTAATCAGCCATATTTACATAGATTGCCATGTCAGCCTGTAGCAAACAGATGGCCTTCACTGCCTGCAGGTTGGCTCATTATGTCATGTGCTCCTGCTTACACTGTTTGAAAGTAATTAATTACTGAGAATTCTTAACCTCCTCTTGTGAACTTCTAGACTAAACATAAGCGTTTTACCCTCTAAATATTACATTGACATTACAAGCATGTCACTGAAGAAAGCTAGTTCACATGTTCACTTTCCCTGAAGTTTTTCTCATGTCCGGACTGCTGTCATTTTACATCCAGAGAGTGTCACAGTGCTGACCGAGCAGAACATCAGACTCATGAGAGAAAACGAAGTTCAACCAGTGTCATTATTTCTCCTTCAGCTCGGTTTTGCAGATCTGAATTTAGCAGAGTTTGCCGGCTCAGGGAACACAACCCGCAGATGTCTGCTGGAAGGCTACGATACCAAAAATACTCGCCAGGATAACTCCATTCTCAAGGTAACATTGAAGCTACGATAACACAGCCACACCAGTCTAATTTGACTGATTTACCTTGTTGTTATAAATAAAAGCCTATTGTTTTTCTCAACTAGGAAGTAGGCACAGGAAAAGCTTTTGCATAAAGGTCAAGGATTGCTTACAACAACAATGCTAGGTATCCAGGTAGTCCATTAGATGTTACTGATAACTGTGAAAATATGCAAATACAACAATCATCTAAATCAATCTAAAGTTATTAAAACTAAAGTAATAAACTCAAATTATCTTTGGTTTTGTTTTTTCTTTAAAGGAGGAATCCAGCTTTGAATGTAAGTCAAACCTGAATCCTTTAACAAGTCTCTTTCTTTTCGTAGGTCATCATCAGTACACAGCTCATGTCAGGGGATCCCTGTTTTAAAACGTAAGTTAAAATAATATTTTTCTTCTTTAGTATATGCTTTGGTCTGTCCATAGGTTAAGGGTGTAATGATACATCGACCTTTTTTGATTTTTCAACTTAATACCATTGATGCAAAGTGAAAATATTGATATGTAGTGTCATTTTTAGATTAATTCCTTAAATAGTATTTATTAATTTTATTTAGAAATTTCGCCTTTTTAATCTTGTAATTACAATTACATTTTTGGTTGCTTTTTTGTGAGCTGATACACATGTAACTGTTTGTGTTAAAGAGGCATATGATGTGGTCTCATAGCAACTGAGGCCTCTTCAAATTGACATGGTATCGATGGAGACTTCATAGAATGAATCCATATCGTATGTTGATGAATCTTGTGATTTACCCCCCTAGTCAGGGTTGGTCTCAGCTCTCTTGTAGTTCAGTCATTTGGGATTCTTAAAGGCAGATAGAGTAGAATTTTCCTGTAAAAACTCATACTAAAGTTATCCCTCTCAGTCATCATTTATGACCCACTAGAAGAGCGTGGTGGTGTCTGTATTTGCTTTCTGTCTGTATTTTCTTTTCTTTTTTCATTTCTGGGCGTCAGCCTTTAAAAGGCACTGATGTGTAGCTCCCAGCCAATATGTGCAGGTTGTGAGGGCTGGACTCTATGAAAATGTAGCAACTAGGTGCCAGATCATAAGCACACATCCAAAAGGAAGCTATGAAAATGACAGCCACAGCTACAAAAAGTGCAAATACAGTAAGGCAAAATACAGTTCCAAAATGAGTAAATCTGGGGTTGGTTTTAACTGCAGTGACAGGGCGATTGTCCTGGTGTCATTAAATAGGGAAAGGAAGCCAAATTTTAAATGTTCCTTCTCATTCTAGCCTTATCCATACCATTTCAATTGTAAAAACATTTAATTGCATACATTTTTGGACTAAAAATGCTTGTTAATTAAACTATTCTTATAACTGTGCTCAACTATGAGCTTCTCCAGATTTAGATATTCTTCCCCTCGAGAATCCAAAACCAACCCACTGACCTGGACCAGAACCTCTGTTATCAGAACCTCTCTCCCTCCCCACACTTCCTGTCTGTATCTCTATTACCACAGCCAAATAAAGGCAAAAATACAAAGATTCTGTAGTCTGTGTAAAAGTTATGACAGAAAACCTAATTTGTTCGGGAGCCGATCCAAGCTGCTGTAGGTGTGGTACTGACGGCTCGCTTCATCAGAGTTGGGAAAGTTTCATGGGAATCAGATGATTCAGAATTACGCAAGCCTAAAGGACATTTTCACATGTCAACAGCACTGACTTATTTAATCCTGCAAGTAATATAGTGTAAGTCATCGTACTAGTTGTTCTAGTAGAAATACAATTTTCAGTGGAAGTATGTGTCAGTAGATAGAGAGAAACGCTGCTTTGCCCAAGGGCAAAATTTGACCTAAAAATTATTCAGTAGCCTGTATGTCTTTGCCAAAAGATGCATCTTCTTGTACTGCTGCATGTATTTAAATACCGTCTACAATATATTCACTATTTTGCCTTAACTGAATGCTATTCTCAAAGCTAAATATGTTATGACCTTACTTAATGGCCTTTTCCTTCATCGATCCTGATGTTTTCATCCTTCTTTCCCATTTCTCCCTGTTTTTTTATCTTTCTACCTTGCCTTGTATTTTTAACATTTCACACATTGATATGCAAGACAGGAGAAAAAGCCTAATTGTCTCTCCTGTCACTAGGCCTCCGTCCACAGCCACAGTGATCGGGATCCAGAGTGATGGAGAGAGCCTGCTGGAGGAGAGGAGGGGTGGGGACTCACAGAAAGGCTGTTCTGGTGAGACAAATCACACCACATTACACTCCTCTGCCCTGCTTAGTCATCCCATTGGCTTTTCCAACATTTACAGGCACCTGATAGAGCACCATCCCATTGCGTGCTGAGCCATCCGTTTGGAGTTTTGTTCCACTTTTACCAACATATATTTACATTGGAATGACATTGACACATCCCTTATAACTTTCAGGAAAGCTAAAATATTCCTCCCAAACTAGGCCTGTCAAGATAATTGTCGTCTTATCGTTCGATTCATAAAAATGGACACGATAGTTTTTTTCTGGACTCAATATATTGACTTTTGTGTTTTTTTGTGTTGTGTTTAAAGTAAAGCTGCAAATGTTTGACAGGCAGTACAAATTTCCCCCAAAAAAACATATTTCCCAAGCAGCCATTCCAGCTGTTTATATGCTATTTTAATAATAATATAATATGATACTTAATGATTATCTTATTGCAATGTTTTGTTAACAGAGCCTGAAAGTCTATTTTATTTGTTTTGGTTGTAGTTTATTTATTTATGTTTTGTTTATCTAGGATATTTTAATATTTATTTTCCTCATTTCAATTTCAATTTTTAATATTCTCGAGATTTAAGAATTCATTGCTGTGGAAAAGGGTATACTTACTATGCTCTAATATTGTTGTAAAACTAAAACAACATCGATATAACGATACTATCGTTTATTGTGCTCGTCCTCCAATCACAGAAAATACAAAAATCTCCAAAATGTATAAATTTTTCTTTAACCAAATCACAGCATGGATTTGTCTGTGTTGTCCCAAAGGTCTTGGTGTATTTATATAATATTTTGGACCATGTTTATCCATTCTAGATATTAAACAAATAGCCTAAGTCACCAAATGTGTATAACAAATGGTATTAACCCAAAAAATGCTGCAACAACTTATGAGAAATGGAAATGGAACTCTTCTGAACCCTCATACACCTTTTAATAGGTTTAATTAATTAATTGATCATGAGTCATGTCACTCCTAATTGGCATTTATGATGACTAAGCTGTGCTGTTTAATGGAAAAGTGATTGTGCATCACAGTGCAGTTATTCCAACTTTATGGAAGTTAACCTCTACTTTATTTCTTACATACATTACTATTGACAAATGTATCAATTAAGCTACTCGTATCCGATTCTTTTTATTTGCGTGTGCAATTTGCAGCATGATGTACTTATAGTTAAGTGTTGTTTATCTCCCAACTAGCACAATGAAAGTATTTGTCCTCCAGCTGCCCATTTCTGCTACATTTCTCTCTCCAGTTCCACCCCCCCTCTCCTGTTCTGTATGTGTTTCTCCATGTGTGAACACATTGCAGTGTTGTTCCTCCTGGAAGCTTCAGAGTGTAGCACAGCTCTTTCATGTATAATTTAAACTAGTTCTCTTTTAGATTAGCTACAGTCTGCTCTGACCCTTTAGGCTCTTAACGTGGTTAAAAATAGGAATGTGTGCAATTCTGTCTAAGGGGGTTGTGTGTTTGCATGTGCACAGTCACACTGTGTGTGTATTTGTCTGCTGAAGACAATGCTCTTTCCCATCAGCATCATGGTGTCTGGGCTGTGCATGCTTGCATTGTATGTGCTGGTGTGTTTCATATGTGTTAGCAGTATGAATTCAGTTTGGTAGATTAGGATTAATTATTGTTTTGTTATAATATATTCCTTTTTATCCTCCAAGACAAATTGGAGTGTGACATATAATCTGCTGATATATTATGAACTTGCATGCTTTCATAAGTGGGTCAAAAATGACATGTAGCAGAATTAGAATTAATTAAAATTCTACACGAAATATGAAAAAAATGCATTTCAGACTACCTACTTATGATCATTTTGTGTGTTTCATTTTGATGTGATATTTTATTGTTTTCACTTAGGGATATCAAAAACAGGGTTGAGATGAGTGTGACATGCTGAACGACATCACCAAAATATTTTGAGGAGAAATCATTTTCGACTCACCTATTCATCTCAAGATTAATATGGCTTGAAATCGTGTCTGTTTTTTGTTGTGTTGCTGCGGCAGAGGCCTTTCCTTCCTTTCCTGCAGACATTTGAACTCTGAACTGTTCTGCTTTCCCAGAGCTCAGCTTTTTTGCCAGTTTGCTTACTTGACATTAAAATTGTGGCACACATGTTCATGTTGCTGCATTAAAAAAGGCTCAAATTTAAGACACTTTTGCACACACCGCTCCATCTTAATTGTCAAAACTGTCAAAGTCTACCCACATTTAGTCGACTAATTGACTTATTGGTTATTTTGGTCTTAGTAGACTAAGATTCCTTCAGTCGTTTTTTATATTATCTTTTCTTGCTGAATTTATTATTTACAAGAAACTTATGAGCATGTAATGCTTCTGATGTTAACATATTGAGCATTATTGCATGGGATCGCTGTCACACACTTTTTAAGGGACTTATTGAACTGACAAAGTACACAGTAGCTGTTTTTTCTAACAGCATTGATCTGTTATTTACATAAAATACCTGCAACTTTTGCACTCTAGTTTAGCTTTTACATGCAGGCTAAAATCACATATCTGCTATCATAAAACTCTGTGGTTGTTTTTTTTTACCGAACCAAACAGGTAAGGTGTGAAAGCAGCCATAATGGTTTTATTTTTACCACCACTCAAGCAGAGTTACAGCTGTGTTTAGATAATTGCGAGCAGTTGCTCATTATTTCAGGGGTGCTGAAGTAAGGCACAGTGTGTGGGAGGCAGAAGGGAGTTTTCCCTGTTGCCTGTTGGTAGAAATGAGCTACAAATCAACAGCCACTAAAACAATCCAGCTCCTGTATAGAATATAGATCACTATGTCTACATGAAAAGAGACAGAAACTGGTTTTATGTCTGTGGTTTCAATCGATACTTGTCTGGCTGACGGCAGACGAGATATTGTTCACATGAACAATATCATGTACGTTAGGCCAGAAATGCCTGGTTATGTTTGTCTAATATGGAAGAAGGGAACAGTATATTGACACTGCTTGGCCTGTTCCTCTCTGACTTTATGAGGAGGTGTAAAAAAAAAAGAAAAGCTGAACGTGTAGCATTTTTACTTAAATCATGGCAGGGTTTTTTTGCAATGGACTATTTCTAGAGCTTTCAGGCCTTCGTCACCACGTATGTCCTTTCTTCTATTCTTTCCAATCCAGCAGAGAGTCGAGAAGGGAAGTGTCCTGTTGCTTCTGATGACCTTGGGGGCTGCGGACACTCCCGAACATCCAGCTACGCCAGCCAACAGTCCAAACTCTCAGGTAGGGGCACCCCACATTTGTAAAAAAAATAAAATAAATAAAAGTAAAGGTTTCTTTCGGATCCTGTTGTTAATGACCTGACAGCATGGATAGCAGGCAATCATACAGGCGTACAGAATACTAGTTACTACCAGCCTCAACTACATAACACATAAATCATACAATTATTTATTACTGGGGAAAGTGTGTGTGTAAGGTCAAACTGAGAAAAGCTTTCGACCTGAGAAGGGAAGTGATAAAATTATTTTCCAGTGACACTGACTCCACCAGAGCAGTTCAAACCTGAGGCTTGGGTTTCCATTACAGGCGGGTCAGATGACTGTAATAAAAGATCAGAGGAAGTAGAGAGATGCACTGAGAGCAGCTTTAATGGCCCTATAATTTTGAATTTAAATATATATTTCCTGCCTCGTATTAGTGTGTGGGATGTTTGCTCTTCCATGGCTGTTGTGAACTGATGCCCTGAGATAATCATAATATACCTTTTTTTATATACAGAACTTTTTGAAAAAAGGCACAAAGTGCATTAGATGGTTGAACCAGGATTAATACAATACCCGCAGTAATCTAAAATAAAACAATAATACTTAAAACAGTATGCTAGCATTAATAATACATTAAAAAAATAAATTTTAAGAAGTGATTTAAAAGATGTTCTTGGAGCTGCAGATGTCTCAGTTCCTGCAGACATGAACATGTGAGTGTGTGAGTGTCGCTGCAACTCCACTGAACTGCTAAATCTTTTAACACACTGCAAGTTGCAGATCTGCTCGAGTCGACAGCACAGCAAAATTGGATTTGCCAGAAACACTGTACAATGCCTCATATGATGGCAGACCAAGGATTTATGAATTCATGTTTTAATTAAGATATTAGGCAGTAGATCAGTACCTTATTGGCAATTATCTGACTTTAATGTGCATACATAAAAAGACCGTCATTCATTAATGTTTAAATGCAGATTAGACCACTGGTGCTGTTACTGCAGACATGCATTATAATGAATGTATCTTGGTAGCTGGTGTTTGCAATCCTTTCAATGCTACAAAACACCTTTGCATGATTTCTCAGAGTGTACAGCTGTACTGAATATTACTGTCAAATGGCATGCATTAACCAGGTGAAATGGTAAATGGCTGCTTGTATAAAACCCTTTATGCAAAGTGCATTATAACTATAGACAAAGAGCTGAATCAAAATATCAACATATTCTTAACACTATATTAAATTCATCATCCTTACATTGGAATCTACAACACCTATGTTCAAAAATGTATTAGCCTAAGTTAGAGAAAAGAGGAAAAGTGGCCCAAAACCAGTTATTGCAGATTTTTTAGAGCTGGCTATGTCTTTTTGACAATCTCTCTCAGGATACAGCACAGGTCACTCCCGCTCCTCCAGCATGTCAGAGTTCAGTCACCGGAGAAACCACTCAGTGGGCAGCGCCTCTACAGGCATCGGCAGCATCCCAGAGCCCAGCGAGGACCGGGACAGAGAGTCCAGACCTTGTCCTGCTCTACCTGAACACCCAGTCCCCACCACCACTAGCAACCCACCAGGCACTCCAGTACGGAGCGCTTCGTCCTGTGAACGACTCAACAGGTGAGTCTTTGGCATGCAAAGAAACTTAAATCATGAGAAAAACATACAGATAATAATCATTGTCATAGTCCTATTTAATGAAGAGGAAGCAGTCAGCGACTCAAAGTCTTTTTTGTGCTGATTACCTCCAATAAAAACAAAGTTATTTGAAGGAACTTTAGATATAATCACACCTGAGACATTTTTACATTTCAGGAAGCAGCTGTCATGCAATAAAAAGCAGCGAGGCAGAGCAGCGGAAGAGTATCTGTGGTTTCATTATGTGGTGTCAACAGGGGCTCATAGGAGTTAGTCATTGTGTCTGTTTGGTCTAAAAATGTCCAACTGACTGAGGAGACTGGGGATTGTTTTTAGCACCTTTATGGTTTAAGGTGAACTTTAAAGCCTTTTGTAGCCTGCATCTAGTCATTCAGCTCTCATGTTATGATTGCCTCAGAGACTGCAGCATGTTTTCCCTTATCAGATATTCATTTTAAGGTTTTTGAAGAATTAGTTCAACATCTGTACATGCAAATATGAAGCTACTACTAGCAGCTTGTGTCCTGGCTGCCTGGCAACTTTGCCGTGACATGTTGGTTTTACAATTTAGCTCCTGTATGGACACCACAAATGAGATATAATGTTTTTGGTGTTTGATTTGGAGGTTGATAGGTATATTTAGTTACTTTTAGACTAAGACCGACTTGCTGCTTCCAGTCTTTATGCTTAGCTAAGCTGTTTGACTACACCTTTATATTGCCTTACAGACATGAGTGAGATATCAATCTTCTCATCTAACTCTCACCAACAAAGTGAAGAAGGATGTTTCCAAAAATGTTGGACAGTTCCTTTAAAACATCCAGGGTTTTGTCAGAAGAACGCTCAGATAAAATGCATAAAATTGTAAAATACTTTGTAATTTTAGTGAAAAGACAGGTGTAATGCCATGTCATGTAATGTTTATCTGTCATGTGTTGTGTGATGTTATTGCTGATCGTCTGTGTTATTTGTTAATGTACAGATTAACAGTGCTGTAAAAATGAATTTCCCCCTGAGGACAATACATCTAATCTAATCTTAACTAATCTAATGAAAAAAACAGCTTCAGTAGATAGTATAGAGCAAGAAGTATTATAAAAGAAGGCACAAATGTTTGCAGTAGTACCACTGCATTAGCAGCTGTACGAAGCACTGTCAAGCATGTGTCTTCTATCTAAAACATAATCTGTGGTAATAATGACTCGACTAATTATCATTTCCGGCTAATCTCTCTACTCACGGGTTAACCACATCCCTGCTTAGCGCTAAATGAAATATGGATTCAGTTGAGAAATGAACAGCATTTTCTGTTTGCGGCGGAAGCCATCAGTGGTCAAAAAGACATAAAATGACTCTCTTATGTCCTCCCCTTAGACACCCAGTGAAGCAGGACTCCATGGAGTCTCAGCTGAAGAGAATGGACGACACGCGGGTGGATGCTGACGATGTTGTGGAAAAGATTCTCCAAAGTCAAGACTTCACACCAAGCCTACTGGACTCCAGTGCTGAAGGTATTATATGCACTCCAGAGAAACTGTAAAGTGTCTTTTTATGGGGTCACGTGTGAATCGGAGCAGTGATCCATATTCCAGAAAGTCTGTACCACCAGTTGCTCACCTCAAGACCTACTAATATTTCAGGGAAAATGCTGATACGGCTATGTCGTGAAAGAACACACTAACATTTCAGGGATGAGTACATAAAAAGTTATCTCTGCCTGACTTTCACAAGGAGCAAGCAAACCAATCATAAGATGACATACAGTGGCAAGAAAAAGTATGTGAACCCTTTGAAATAACCTAGTTTTCTGCATTAATTTGTCATAAAATGTGATCTGATCTGCATCTTAGTCCCAAGTATAGACAAACACAAAGGCCCTCGTTTATCAAACGAGCGTACGTCAGAAAGTGAGCGTAAAGTGGGCGTAAGATAATTTCTACGCAAGCCTCGCCATTTATCAATATGGACGTGAGCGGAGGGTACGACCAGATCTCACGTCTGCTCTCAGCTCGTGTACGCAATTTTGAGTCAGCGTGAAGTCCACACGTCTGAGTCTGAGAATTGATCTTAGACTATACTAGTATCGATGCCTGGAGCTGATCAAACTCTGTGGTGTTTTGATTTTTAATGGTGGCAAAGCAAAACATGTTTAGACTACATAATTTATCATTAAAACATAATCCAAAAATAAATAATCCTCTTTTTGGCCGTATTGCGTCCTTAGGTGTCGTAAACTCTGAAAGCGAGTCTTCTGAATCAGGTATATATTAGGGCGTGACATTTAAATGACGCTCGTTTCGAGCCGCCACATTTATCAACAGCCGATCATTCTTACGATGTGATTGGAGAGATACGATCGTTTGATAAATCCCACGTGATCCCTGTCGTGAGATGAAATATACACTCAGATCTGCACTGGTTTCTACGCTCGCTTGATAAATGAGGGCCAATGTGCTTAAACTCATACCACACAAACAATTATAATATATTATGTTTTTATTGAACACATTCATTAAACATTCAAAGTTATGGTGGAAAAAGTAAGTGAACCCTTGATTTAATAACTGGTCGAATCTCCTTCGGCAGCTATAACTTCAACCAAACACTTGTGATAGCTGCTGATCAGACCTGAACAATGTTGAGGAGGAATTTTGGACCATTCTTGCTTTCAGAACTGCTTCAGCTCAGCCATATGGATAGGATGTCTGGTGTGAATGGCTCTCTTGAGGTCATTCCACAGCATCTCTATTGGATTGAGGTCTGGGCTCTGATTGGACCACTCTAAAAGGCAGATTTACTTTTTTGAAGTCATTCTGTAGTAGATTCACTTTGATATTTAAGGTCATTGTCCTGCTGCATCACCCACCTTCTACTGATCTTCAGCTGGCAAACAGCCACCCTGACATTAGCCTGTAGGATACCTTGATAAAATTGGAAATACATTTTCCCCTCAATGATAGTAAGTGGTACAGGCCCTGAGGCAGCAAAACAGCCCCAAGTCATGACGTTCCCTCCATCATACTTCACTGTTGGGATGATGTTCTCATGTTGGAATGCAGGGCCCTTTTTACACCATTCCTATTGCTGCGTGTTCATCATAAACAAGTCCACCATAGTTTCATCAGTCCACTAAAAATTTTCCCAGTAGTGTTGTGGAGTATCAAGGTGCTCTTTGGCAAACTTCAGGCATGCAGTGATGTTTCTTTGGAAAGCAGCGACCTCCTCTGTGGTGTCCTGCTCTGGAGTTCTTTTTTTTTTTTTTTTTTTTTTTTTTTAACCTCACTGAGCTTTCTGCGTTGTGCCTTTGGAGTCAACTTGGCTGGGCACCCACTTCTAGGGAGAGTAGCCACAGCACTAAATCATCTCCATTTGTGGACCATTTGTCGAACTGTGGACTGGTGAATACCTAAAGTCTTTGAGATTACTTTGAAACCCCTTCCAGTCTGATGCAAATAAACAATTCTTGATCTTGATTCACATGAGCAGATGCTTATTGTGAATAGCAATCTCAAAGAGTGTTTTTTGCAGGTCAAAGTACCTCTACACCTCACTCAAATCTCATTTCACTGTAAGGACTCCAAGTTTGCTAATTCCTGACTCCGAATAGCTCTTAAGAGAGTCTTAAGATAGTCATTAGCCAAAGGGTTCGCTTACTTTTTCCACCATCACTTTGAATGTTAATGGATGTGTTCAATAATGACATGAAATATTATAATTGTTTGCGTTGTATTAGGTTAAGCACATTTTGTTTGTCTATACTTGAGACTTGGATGCAAATAAGATCACGTTTCATGAGAAATTAATGCAGAAAACTAGGTAATTTCAAAGGGTTCACATACTTTTTCTTGCCACTGTATTTGAGTCCCTGATCACGCAAAAACATTACAATTTAGATTAATCAGTCATTAGTTGCACCCGTAGTCTGCGTTTAATAAATCCACAGCTACTTTGCATAACACAATAATTAACTTGACAGTATTGTGTTACCCCATGAGTCATCCAGTGTACTTTGAGGAGCAGGCATTGTTTTTCCTTTCAAGGTCTCATCCAGCTCAAAGCTAGGAAAAGAAAGCTGCTGTCAATACATGATTATTTTTAGATCGCCTAGCAACTGGCTGCTCGTCATGATAAGAATTATACAGCTGGATGTGTTTGCTCTCTGTACTGACCAAATGTTACTTCAACTCTGTCTGTTTCAGAGGAAGGCTTGCGTCTGTTTGTTGGCCCTGGGGGAAGCACAGCCCTGGGAAGCCATCACCTTCCCACCAGGTGAGCATGGGATATTCACTCAACTTTACTCATATTAAGTGATTTACGCCTTGTAGTAGATGGAGAGTTGAAGTGGATTGATTTAGTATTCAGATCCCTTACCTAAGTTAAAGTACAAAAGTTCAGCATACAAATGTACTTAATGTATCAAAAGTAAAATCAGTCATTAAGCAGAATGGACCCACTCAGATTGTTTTGTATATTCATAGTATATTACTAGTTTATTATTATTGTTATTATTGATGCATTTATGCAGCATTTTACGTTTTGTCAGGGTAGGGCTCATTTTAACTACTTAATATACTGTTATGTGGTTTAATTTATAAGCATGCATATCACTTAAAATTGATTATGTTTTTCATGTTAAGTCTAAACCTGAAATGTAACTAAAGCTGTCACCTAAATTTAGTGGAGTAGAAATATAAAGTTAAATAA
This sequence comes from Centropristis striata, assembly GCF_030273125.1. Taxonomy (NCBI): domain Eukaryota; kingdom Metazoa; phylum Chordata; class Actinopteri; order Perciformes; family Serranidae; genus Centropristis; species Centropristis striata. The sequence continues at coordinate 20,764,137 of NC_081525.1, read as the reverse complement.
GTGGAAATACTCAAATAAAGTACATGTAACTCAACATTTTACTTAAGTATATTACTTGAGTAAATCTACTTAGTTACATTCCGCCACTGATTTTGTGAAAGGCTTTAACCATCATCCATTCCTGCAACTTATACAATATGTACAATAACTGCTGTCTAAGAGATTTTTATTTTACTGTTACAGCTTTTATTGCCACATGGCTCTAGGGATAGCAATATCAAGTTCAGACTGACACGTTGCCCTGATATCTTTATTGTAAGCCTTGCCTCTAGCACCACCAAGAGGTGGACATTAAAAAAAAAAAAAAATCTCTCAAAAATATTGGATAGATTACCCTGACAAAGTGTGAACATTTATACCCCCCTCAGAGTGAATTGTAATAATTTCAGTGTCCCACCATCAGGTTAAATGCAGCATGCAGCAATAGGACATTAAGTGCACATGCAGCAGAGTGCTCTTTGCATGGGTGAGGACAGGATTCAAGGACGGTTTAAAGGTGTACTAGTTAAAGGAATGGTGATAATCATGACTGATATGTGACAAATGGAGCTACAGCAAGCAGCAGAGTATCTGCTCTTTTTTCGGGTGGGAGTGGGAGTTAAGGTAGCTTTAAAATAAGTTTGGTCAGACCCGTCATGGTGCCCAGTAGATAAAACAGCACAGCCTGATACCCACTACAGGGTCTAGTGATAGACTGAAACATAATTCAACATAAACTAGTGCAGTGCCTTCATAAAAAAGGCTCATCCTAAAAACTTCACAGTTGACACTCCCCATAGCATCCCCTAGCAATGCTTGTGTATATGCATTGATTATAATTGGCTGTTTGAGACCGGGGCTACTTCCTGGAACAAAATCGTTAATTCCAAAATTTGTTTGTTACAGTGCAACATTTCTGGTCCCTCTTTCTCTCTCTTCATCTGTTCTAGACTGTGCTGCTGGACCCAACATGATGTTCGGAGGTGTTACATTTTATAGGGTTCCACAGTGTGTACTAGGGCGGCGCATTATGGACCAAAAGTCATATCCCGATTTATTTAGGCTGAATATCGATATACGATATATATCCCGATATTTTTATCGTAAAGTGAGAGCAAATGTTCAGTCAAAGTCAAAGCCAAATATGACATGTCACAAGTAGTTCTATTGAGGCCGTTTATTTAAGTGAACATAAATACTGTTTAAAAACAGAAGTACCTTTTTTAAAAATTAAAGCTCCATGAAGTGCATGTTTATGTAAAAAAAAGTATCTTGAATAAAAATAGCCTATGAAATTAATTAGGCCAATCTTTTTCTGAAATAAATATATTTATATGAGAAAAGAATAACGGACATTACAAAATAACTAAATATAGTAGCATTTATTTATAAAGAAAGAAAAAAAATCGAACTATATTGATAAATGCGATATGGTCAAATTCCATATCATATTTAAAAATATATCGATATATTTTTTATATCGCCCAGCCCTAGTGTGTACATAAAGGACTATAAATAATTATGTGCCATAGATCTCAAGAGCTCACACCCAAAGCCGCACTTTCTTGGGACAGACATACATACAGGCCGATTTCTTTCCATTTTAGTTCGATGGTAGACTTCCATAGCAATCCTCACCTAACTTTTGGGCATGTTTACAGTAACTGGTCTGTATAGTGCAGAAATATTTAACACTTGAAAAAGAGGGGCTTATTGATACAATGATGTAATCTAAGTTGTGATATGTGAGCCAGATATTACATCAGGTTGCTAATTGTTTTGTTTTTTTCAGGGTTGGTGCTGGAGCGTACGAGCAGGTGGTGATAAAGCGCTAGACCTGCAGCCTCTCAAAGGAGGACTGACACTGCTTGCATAGAAAAAAACTGGAGGCAAGAATGTGTCAATTCCAACCTGCATTCCTGCAGCACACACGTTACCTGATCAGTACTGTGTCTAACCTGATCGCTCTGTGAATGGTCGACATTGCAACAGTGCCCTCCTTTGTTCATATCTCATATGACACTGTAGCTCCCTGGTAGATTTTTAAGAGCCAGAGGTAGTGTATTCATACAGATTAGATAAATGAAACCAAGAATGTTTAAAACATTAACCTATATGTAACTGAAACTCCTCATTTTCTGGGTGTAGATTTGGCTCATGGTTATGAGGCCAACTTTATCACCCAGAATCCAAATCAATTTAAACTGTTAGGAACTTGAAGAAAGCCTTTTTGCAATGGAGGACACCAAGACTGGCTTTGTGTGTGCATCATCAGAACAAACTGAAATCAACTCTGAAGAAGAGTATGCAATGCTATTTCAATACATTCCTTTAGCCTCCGTGTTTGTTTTGAACTTCCTGTTCAAATAGGACATTGTATTTAATATTTGCCTATAAGCTGCTAAAAAGTTGTAGTTGCCAGCACTCTGTTGGTATTTTGAATTTGAGAATATTTTACTACAAAGACGAGACATCAGACTTGAGCTATTTGACGAGTGAACGTGGACTGTGTGTGAATGTGTATGTGGCAAGACCACTTTTCTTAATAGTAAGCGTTATCCTGTTGTCTTGGATGAGTGGAGAGACATGATCTCTTGCTACATCGGTACTTGCAATGAGGAAATGGGAGAACATGACAACTGACTTACTTGCAATCATAAGAGGTCCTTGTTGTCATTTGTTTGCTGAGCAGTTTTAGTAAATCCTACAGTACTAATCTGCCCTACAAATGCAAATCGCAAAAACAGCATATTTGTCTAAAACAGAGTTTTCAAATTTAGCTTCTTGATAAGGACTGACATCTTGGTGACCTAGTTTCTCCAATTCTCCAGCTTTGGTGTGATTACCTTCAAATCCGATTTTAAAATCTTTTAAATTGTAAATTATGACATTGATTTTATGAACTATATTAATAATAGATGTACAGGCAGACACCCAGAAGGACAAAAACATTTAAATCCTACTATCTAAAGACTATTAGACTATCAGTAATCAAAACAAAGTTTATTTTCCTAAACAAAGTAGTTTAAAAGGCAAGGAGAAGAAAGTTGGTGCATCCAGTTTTCCTCTCAAATTCTCTAATAGGTTAACCCAACGCAGAGTGCAGTAATTGCTTTTTTTCCTTCCTTTTTTGGGTATTATGTTTGTCCTAAAAATAAATAGCCTAAAATGTGAAAATGAAGGTATTACAACTGCTGTCTGTTACGCAGTTTGCCTTTCTTCTCAAGATAGTGCTTTAGTGCCTTTGTAGGGCAGTAAAACTGATTATAAAAAGGGGCTTCTATGATGAATATGAATATAGAAGGGTATATACTGTATCTAATGCCCAGCATTTCAGCTATGTATCTATTGTATACCTATGCTTTGCAACTCAACTACATCTCTCTGAGCTGGCCTGTTAACCAGGAGCCAGTGAACAAATGTAAGATCCTGTGACGTATTTACAAATGAATTGATGTGTAACCGATACATACTGTAATTTGTTACACTTAAGGATTGTACAAAGAAGGACTAGTTAAGTTATCCACTGCCATGAAGAAAATATTCTACAGCACCTGTTTTCAAAAAGACCCAGAGTAATAGTTTTGTGTGTGTATCTATACCTCATAACATCTTAAAAACCAGTCTAATTATCAAACACAATCAAAACATGAATGATTAGCGCAACAGACAAAATCCAATACAACAATATAAATCTGATGAAAGTTTTAAAATTCTAATAGTGTTGTGCACGTTCGCTATTTGCATTTCCAGCCTAATAGGACATTAAGTGCACAATTTATTAGCAAGTCCGCTAAAGTACACAGCACACTGTCGTTACCTGGGACCCCGTCAGGCCTATGCATAATAAGAAATGTACAAGCATTATAACTAGTGAAAACATAACTGTACAGTATCTGTAATCTTCTGTCTCCTGTCATAAGCCATAGTAGAGGTAGGATTCTTCCTCTTCTAGATTAACTATACGTGTTCTATCAATATCTGCACAAGCGTCATCAGTGTCTGGTGGTTAACTATGCGTCAGTGTTCTCTGTTTCCATGTTCGTATGTTCTGCATGATTTTGTTAGCTTGCAGAACTTGACACATCTTCATGTTTCTCCTAATTTGATATCGTGCCATCTTTTAATCTAAATATTATCACACTGAAGAAACAACTGCACCTGCCTATTGTAGAAAAACATGTTTTTCCTCATTTCATATTTCAAAAGCATATATCTGCACAGTTTTTGATGTAACTGTAAATCAGCGTATTCATTTTTATTTTTTGGCATGGTGTATACGTGTTATGTTGAAAACCACATCCATAAAGAGATCATTGTCTTTGTTTTTGGAACCTTTCATTGCTGATATTGTGCCATATTTTTGCTAAATATTTTATTGTTGAGAAAAAAAGTGTTCTCACTATGTAGTTAAGACAGTGTTGAGTGTATGTTTTATGGCTACCAAATATCAACTATTGGAGATTTGTGTTGATTTTTTGTTGGGTTTTATTTTTGGGGGATAACAATTGTTTTACCTGTGTGATACAGGTATGATTACCTTGGTACCTAACATGTTGTTACAAACATGGTTTCTTCTCTTCTGTGAAGCTGTTGTCTATATAAAACTGTAAAATGTATTCTCCTGTAAAGTGATGTTCTGCGCTGTTCTGACACTGTCCAGTGTTTCCTGTTACAGACTAGTCCTTTCGACCAACATTTGCTTCCTTAACAAGTGTACTGGATGCTTCAAATGTGTACCTTGCACTGTTGAATAAAACAGTTCAAAACCTTGAGTATGTTTTAGATCAAGCTTCAACTTGGGTAGAAAGCACAACGGGCACAATGTGAAGATTTTCTCTCATTTAGAGTTTTATTGTACCATTTATGTACTCTTATTGTAGAGGCCAGTGGATATTAACGTATAACACAAAATAGCTGTCCCAAAAGCCTATTTTCTTCCGTGCAGTTGGGAACTGATAACATAACTGCACTGTCCATAATTAACCGAGGAAACAAGTCACCTACTGGTCCTGACAACAAAGCTGTTTTTCTTCCAGATCAAACATTTGCCTCCCAATCTTCCTCTGGCTCAGCGGTGTGGGAGCACTGCCTGGCCTCTGCGTACCCGCTGTCCTCCAAATCGTCTGGATCCTCTCCCTCATTTTCATGGTCTAAAAAGAAACAAAAATGGAAAACTACCAGTGTCACAACCACAGAACATTTCAGTGTTCAAATTTACAGAATAAGCAGCTGAAAGTTTATCTTGTCTTTATCTCTATTGGTTTTGTTTTCATCTTAATGTTTTTTAGTGCTCCCCTTTGCCATTATTTATCACTTTCTACTCCCTGGCTGTCTGCAGCATCAAGCACCTCACTCTTGCTCCTCTGAGGTGGTTTTTAGTTACACAACCCCAGTGGCAGTAATCATCAGTACCAACTCATCAAACTCTTTGTTCAACCCCCTTTTTCCTGGACTGGAGGTTTCAGACTACAAGTTTTATTCTGGTGTGCTGATTTTCTTATTTTCAGGCTTTTTTAAATGTATTGGACAGCACACAGTTGATCATGTTGATGAGGATGGTAGCCACAGGGATTGTTATGATTTAATTTTTCTATGTAGTGGGGCTGTATGCGGTACTTATCCATAGTGATGGTCGCTATGCCCCAGTTTGGAGATGCATGAAGGAGTACCAACACTGAAGTTAAGCAATGCACTGCTGTGGACAGAGGCTGCAGCAAAACATATTTTAGCCACCTACAAAAAGACCCACTTAAAATCAGTTTAAGTATGCTAAGATTAGAGTATTTTCCCTGCTTAACTTTGCAGTCATGCAGCTCTTTCCAATGGGCATCTAAAGCCATTGTATCCATCTATGCACTCTTCAAAGCCACCAGAGTAATTTTACAAGCAGAACACGGCAAAGAAAAACAGTGAAAATATTCTTAATATAGCATACGCTTAAACTGACCTTTTTTACATGGCTTAAGTATGTTTTGCTCCTGCCTGCTTAGCTTTCATGCCATCACTCCTGCATGCTTCTCTAAACTGGTGGCAAGCCAACCACCATTTACTGTAAGTTGTACTTTGACAATGGATTAGAACATCATACAACCCCACTTCAAAAAGTCTGCACCATACCATTAAGAGGAACACTACCAGTGGAGAAGAAATATTCACACCACTAGAAGAGTAACTTGCTTATTAACTTTTAGGTGTTATGTAATATATTCCTCCCCTTGTCGTTATGAATGCTTATATTTTACTTTTGTAATATAATAGACATTAAATGACTAACAATACTAATACCTTGTTCCTGGTAATTTAGGAGCACAGCAGAGCCGTCCGGGCTCAATTTAACTTCGGGGTCATCCATCAGGAGATGTCTGAGATTACTGAGACTTCCACTCAGGGCACTGACTTTTTGGGAGCTGGACCACAGCAGAGTCAGAGGTACACACACACACCTGCCAGCACACACAAAAGGTGACATGTGATGCCACATTTTGGGAAATATTTTTCAAATGACGGATCAATAACGATATTTCTGAGCTGTGCACAAATATTGTAATATTGCTGTAATTTCCCAGCTTGGGATAAATAAAGTATATCTATCTATCTATCTATCTATTGAAATGTAAGTATATAGGAGTTGAGAAGACAACAACAACAACAGTTTGCTGTGGTACTATGATGCTTTTCAACAGTTGCTAACACCAGTGTTGTAGTCAAGACCACCTAAACCGACACCAAGTCAATACCAAGACCAGGGTTTTTCAAGACCAAGACCAGTCCGAGCCATCTCCGTTAGCGTTGCTTTGCAGAATTTACAAGTAACTGTGTTTTCTTTTTTTTGTAGTTGTGCACAAAAAATCTTTGTGGTTCAGGTGACCAGATTTTATTAGAGACAAATTCACAAAATGTCAGATGAGAAAGAAACAAGGCCTGTGATTGTGATCTATCACAAACTGCCTTCTAACTTGCCATTTCCATACTGTCCCTTCTCACTCACTGAAACACACCTGTGCAATGCAGAAGACTCCTGTTCTCCTCGGTCATTTGTCCAAAACAGTCCCCCATCCTCTCCATCCTGAGGCTCCACCGTATTTCTCATCGCTGCTCCACAAGCTGCTGTAAGGTATGATGTGTTTTGTTTTTTTAAAGAGAGAAACATACTGTAAAGTTATGGGTTTAACTGGCCAAGAACATTTGAACATAAACAACCTGGCAAAAAAAACCCACAATGATATCTAATCGTTTTCTGCTTGCCCTATTGCCTCCAATATTTGTTTCTACACTGTCGCCCAAAGGAATAATTTTGTTGTGAGACACAGTCCTGTTAACTGTGGTTTCATTTCCATTCTTATATGTTTGGAAGAGATTTATTAATAAAGTTTTGAGAAAGACATTCACTTTATCCGTCAAGAATAAATCACATTGTCACAATTATTTCATGGAAAGAGGTAAGAAATATTTTATTCCAACTTTACTGTCAGTATGTTCACCTGTCTGTTTCTCTTCCATTTCCATGTTTCGCTCCAACGCTCTGAGACAGTCCTCCCCTTCACCCTCAGCCTGGCACAGTGTAAAAGTGTCATCTCTCTCCCCAGTCTTCTTCGCCATCCAACTTCTCTTCAGCTTTTCTGCCCAGTACAACACCTCACTGACCAGAACCCTCCGCTTGATGTTGTTGTCATGCAGGCTGGGGTAGTTTATACTATACAGCTGATGTAGAAACCCCCCCGGCATAAATAAAAACACAATATGAGATTAGAACAGAAAACTTTACTGATTGTGAAACTTCTGAGTCCCCCACAGCACACAGGGGTTATAGTATATCTAAAGAGCCTGATATGGTTGCTGATCAATAACAATATGTCAAATATTAGGTAAAGATATATCTGGCCTTAACTTAAATTCTGCCTGTATCGATTTCATAACATGGAACTCCGAGTCTGAGATCACAGTCTGTTAAACTCATCTATCATTAAGATTGCTTTCAAATTTTGTGTATTACAGGTTTCTTTTTTTAAGAGGGCAGTGAGTGTGCTCTTATTGTTCATTTTAATGCCTGGTACAACTAACTAAACTTCATTTGTTTGGAAAAATATAATGATAACCACATAAATAGCTCATAAGGGTTTAATTTAAGAGCTGATATCTAGCTATTTTCCATGGTTTTCTTGATAATGATTTTGGTTATTATCAAGAAAACCATGGAAAATGGCTAGATCTCAGCTCTTAAAGTTGTTGTTATCATTATATTTGTCCAAACAAATATACCTTTAGTTGTACCAGGCATTAAAATGAACAAGAAATTGGAGAAAAAGAGTGGTCTAATATTTTTTTCTATGACTGTATGTACTGTAAGCCTGATGTTGTAGGTGCTGACTGTCACCAGCAGAGGCCGACAAAGACAAGAGATGTCCCTAGACGCCACAGACTGTGGTCATCATGTTCTGGGGCTTATTCATTTGTATTACCTGTCCAGAAAAGCTTTACTTCTTTTAATCTTTATTTTCACACGGATGTTGCCTGGTGAAAACTGAATAAATTAGATTAATTTATGAATAACTGCCTGAAATTATGAAATCTGTTTCCTGTTTTTGTCTTCACTCTTGATCTTAGAAACATCACAGCTTGTAAGAGTGGACCTGTCCACTTATTTATTAATAAATGGTCATATTAAGTTTCCTTTTTTTTAGACATAAACAGAAAACCGCTTAATTTTTCTAACAATTTGCTCACGATGCAGGAGGCATTATAGATTTCTAATTAAGCCGCAGAGGGCTAAGTGAAGACTTTGACATTTTTCATAGTATACTGGATCATATTTGTTCTCAAAGAACAGGAAATGTTTGAAAACAATTTGAAATTTTGTTAAGGAATGCATGTGTTATCGTCAACTGCAGTTTGAAGTTATTTAGGGTTACCTAAAAATGAGTGTACTGAGTTTGAAAAAGTGCAACACTGAAAGGAAAAATGGATATTCAACTTTTTAACCCATTGGTAGGTTAAGATGAAAGCCTTTATTTGCCTTTATTAAAGGTTTTTTTTCTGAAAAGGTCGTTTTTATAGTAATTATGGTCTTAAATGTTTAATTTTTGTTTAAAAAAATGCAAAAAAAAATATCTTAAAGATGATAATGTTGTATGTACTTAGACTCTATAATGATCTATAAATCAGCTTACTAAATATAAGGAAACAACCTCAGACACCTGAGAACATTTGGTGAATAAAGAAAGGGTGGTGTACAGTAAAAGAGTTACGCCTTTAATTTGTCATTAAACTAGGGAGGAAGGAATTATGGAGAAAGGGAAATAGGGGACAATTCTCATAAATCAGTCAGAAGACTCAGAAGACTAAGCCAATATGATGCTTGACTCAGAAACCACTGATGTCTAAAAGAGTTTACTCACCAATGTGTATGAAAACACATTCTCAGTATGATCACAAAACAACATGTTGCAGCACTCTCTCCCCCCACGCCGATGAAACACGCCAATCTGGGAGCAGAAGCCGACTCCCTCCTGCTGGCCTGGTGGTGCCTGTCCAACACCAGTGAATGTCACCTCATAGCCGTACTCCAAACACACCTTCAGAGCCCTAAGGAGGCAACACTATCAACTTCATGCTGTCTATTACACTCCAATGAACCTGAAAATGGAAAACCAGCCTACCAGGACTTGAACTCGGCTCTGGTCCACTCAAACTTGTGGTCACTGTGCCTGAAACCTGCTAGTCTTGGAAAAAGGGGGTTGAACTCAGAGTTTGGGGTACTGATGATAACTGAACCTGGGGTCATGTAACCAAACACCACCTCAGAAAAGCACTCCACATCAGCCAGAGTGAGGTGCTCGATGCTGCAGACAGCCAAAGATGAAAGCCACGCCGACCAGGTAAACATGGGGAAAGGTAGAGAAAATACTAAAATGACAAAATATCTAACAAAAAGACTAATATTAATACGTACAGCTGCCAAAACATGAAACCTTGAAGACATTAAACCTCAACAGCCAAACAGCCCCTTACAGCTCTATACTGGTCACCAGGTCAAATCCTCTGAGGCGGGCATCTTTTTGTGTGACTGAGCCCTGGTACAGCTCAACACGCAGCTGATCATAACTTGGCTGCAGATAGTCAGTTGATATAGGAGCTAATCCATGCCTGAAGGAACATACAGGCAGAATGTATATTATTATAAATTTACACAGTATCATCATCATCATTCATAATTTAGTCTTTACAATATCAAATTTTATAAACACATACATCTTTTTTTTTACATTGGCACCGTTGATGTCCACTCCAACCAGCAGTTCAATTTCACGGTGAAACTTCAGTTTTTTGAGAAGGCTGCATTCACTGCATCCCAAGTCCACCACCTGAGGAGAAGGGAGGAATAAGATTACGAATGTTAACTTAACCGGCCTGTGATTCAGATCTGCTCCAAAATTGAATGGGTTCTATCATGGCCCATTCTTAAATCTTCCACCAAAATTCATGAATATGAATGTCAGTGTTTTTTTTCTTGTATTATTGCTGACAAACAGACCAAATGGAAAGCACAACCTCCTTGGCATAGCTTAAAATGATATGGGATGGGATATGCATGTAGTCAAAGATATCCAGAACTCAAGTTTATCACTAATTGCCACAAATTATGGAGCAAAGTCTTTACACAGCAGCTTAAGTCTCAGAAAGGAAGCCAAGTCAAAGTACTTTTAATTTGAAAAATATCTGTATAAAAACAGTTGCATGATTTTGAGTATGTATGTAGTGCCCATAGACTGTATATAAATAAGGTAGTGCCCCTGAAAGATGAAAACCCATATGACTATTTTTTTTCATTAAAAAACATATCTATATATTTTTTTCTTAGGCTTAGAAGTTTTAAGTAATTTCCATCATAATTAAAAGGCACTGGTAATGTGTTTTATACTTCCTGTGAATAAAATTAAATTTTTCTTATTTTGAAAAGGGACGCATCGTTGCTCATGTATCGTTGCACTTCCTTTGCGAATCAGTCACTTATCATTGCAATGCATTTACCATTTAGGTCAAAACACAGGTGCAGTCCGACTATACCAGCCTATGCCGGTGCTCGTACTGGTGTGTGCAGCTGTTTTCTGCCTCAGTTAGCAGATTCGTCACATATTGAATAAACATAATACAGTCATGGAAATAATTATTAGACCACCCTTGTTTTCTCCTTGCTTTCTTGTTCATTTTAATGGCTGGTAAAACTAAAAGTACACTTGTTTGGACAAATATAATGATACAAACAACAAAAAATAGCTCATAAGAGCTTAATTTAAGAACTGATAACTATACATTTAACATGGTTTTCTTGATAATGATTTTGGTTATAATCAATAAAAATATGGAAAGTGTCTAGATATCAGTTCTTCAATTTAACTTTTATAAGCAATTTTTGTTGTGATCGTTATATTTGTCCAAACAAATGTACCTTTATTTGTACCAGGCACTAAACTGAACAAGAAATGGAAGAAAACAAGGGTGGTCTAATCATTTTTTCAATGACTGTACAGGTGATGGTTCATGAACAATTAAATTGTGTCGTAGTGAATTGGAATCCAACTCTAACATAACTTGCAAACATTACATTTTCATGCTTTCTTTTTATGTATAGGTGGCTGTGATGTACAACAACAATAATATCCACAGTAGATAGGAGATGCAACCTGGAAATCGCCAGTTATATGTTTAATAAATATGTGACGAATCTGCTAACTGAGGCAAAACACAGCTGCACACGAGTACGGCAACCAGTTAGTCTGGAAACCAGTAAGGACATAACACCGGCTAGTTTTGACCAAAGTCGTTAATTGGTTCGCTTAAAACGTTAGCTACGGCAACAACGTTAGCAAACGTAGGTCCAAGAGACGTTGGCTCTGAAGACGAAGAGGTAAATGTATTTCCCTTCGCTACTGCTTACATTGTTATCAAAAGTTATCATGGCAAAGACCCCAAACTATAATAATGAAGAGCATTTAATGCTACTAACTTGTCTAAGTTGTGTAACTTGTGTAAGAATGTAGTACATTTATGAACTATAGTTAACGCAAACTATATTACGTTATTGATTAGGTGAAAAAGTTAAACAGTTAACGGTTGGCGTGAACGTTTTGATCGTTAGCAAACGTTGCTCAAAGAAACGTTTGAGCCATTGTGTACAGTGTTTTTCTCATTAAGAGGGTTAGCTACCTTTTTGGGTTTGTACCTCTTGACAAAATCGATGACAAACTGATGTCTCTGTCTGTGAAGCGGCGGGCTGAACATGGGCTCCATCTTTTTAATTAACTGTAGCTGTTTTGTTGCGCACATGGCCCCGCCGGACCCCAGAGGGCGCTGTTATTATTGAGTATTGAGGCGGTATTTTTTTATTTGTTTGTTTGGAAGACAATGATGCATGTCAACTCAAAATCGATTAATGGAGGTAAAGACCCATTTTCTTACTTCTTTCTTATTTGAAAGAATAGTATTTTAGACTCTACTGTTGGTCAGAAAAATCTAAGCATCTAAACCAGGGATGGGCAACTGGAGGCCCGCAACCTCACTTGAAGTGGCCCTCAGTACAACTACATGCATTTGAGCATGAGATCTTAAAAGGTCACTGTAAAAATGCACAAAATTACTTCTTGCAATTAATGTTGGTCTGCTGTTCTTGCACTGAAAAAAAGAAATCACAGTAAGTGGTTATTTTTTATTTGCTTCAAACCTTTTGTATTCCTATGTATACTGTTATACACTGCAAATTATTTGGTTCTTAAGAGTAAACAAACTAAGATTTAGAAGTGTTAGATAATTTATCTTGTTTTAAGAGTTAATTTCTTATTTTAAGCGTTCAACATGCTTATTTCTAGATTTAACGATCTTAATTCAAGACATCTTGTCAAGTGAAATTATCTGTCCATGCAGCAAGATCATTTCCCTCAGATTTAGTGTTTTTATCTTGTTTTTAGACACCTCTTTTTTTGCAGTGTACATGCATTTGAGCATGAAATATGTTAAGTTACTGCACTGCAAACATATTTAAATTGCAGTTTCATCATATCTGGTTAAGTGCAGGGTCCTATATGTGGCCCTGTACTAGTGCCGATGAAAAATTGTGGCCCCCTCCAGCATTTAAGTTGCCCATCCCTGATCTAAACAGTTAATACTAGATGTTTACTATGGTTTTTTGTCCAGACATTGAAAAATGTTTCACAGCGAATTAAAAAGACTGACTGACCCTGTGAATTCCTTCAGCGTCAGCAGGAGGTCAAAAAGTAATTCAATTTCTTGATTTATAAATTAATTGTATTGTCTATAAAAATGACAAAAGACTAAAGCTCAAGGTGATGTCATACAAGGCCCTGTTTACCTTACAGGATGATGGAGAAGAGGAGCGCACACCAGTGTTGGAGAGGACATCTATGAAAGTACAGGTATGAAGGAGGATAATAACCCCCCTTTATGATATAAAATACGACTAAAACTATAAAGGAATAGCCAATGTTCTCACTGATGACCTTGTTTGCTACAGGAGGTCATCAAGATGCATCAGTATTAAATTGCGGCCATTTAATAACCAGTTTAATCTCCTTGTAGTAGTTAGTAATCAGCTAACCATACACTCATCACATTCACAATTACTTCTCAATGTCAAAATAGACAAATGCCTTAGAGAATAAGATATTCCCTCAACTGAAAAACAACATGTCATTAGTCCACAAATTATGGGCCATGTTGCATCACAGCCTCTTCACACCTTCTTGATAGATAATGATGTCTCAAACCTCAGGAGTGTGCCTCCAATCAAAGGTGTTAAGAAAACACACTTTTAACATAAACACATCCCACAGCTCCCCTCTTCAAAACATGATGCAATAATTTGGCAAAAGGGAAAAGGTTGTATCCCCAAAACAGAATTGGCAGTTTTGTGTTTGTGTCACTTATTCCAAAGTTGTGTCACAAGGTCCAGACCGTGGAAGGATGGATAATATGAATAAGTTTGTCAGTTTCTGTACACACAATATGAACACTTGTATTTGAAACTTGTATTTGATGTACAGCAGCACTGACTACCTTCTCACAACATTGGTTACAAAGACTTTAGCAGTTTATGTAACCAATATCCAATACGAACTGCACTTTCATGCATAAATCATACAAAAATCTAACATTACTCTTAAACCCTGGCACAGATGTTTTCACTTGTTTGCCTGTTGATCGGTCTCTATTGGTAAAGATTTAATCAAATGAAAAAATTCACAGTACTATTAATATTTCAAGTATTTAATTTACAAGTTTACAAAATAGGCTTACAAATGCTTATTTCATATAGACTATTTATTTATTGAATTACCAGAAAACATACTATATTGTGATATATATCTTTATCTAGATATGAAGTTACCTGTATTGGAAGAAGATTTAGTCCATATCGCCCAATGATAATATTAGTGGGTACTAATTTTTGACCTTGATGGCCATGTAAAATTGATAAGGCAAACATGATAACAAACAATTTCTTATTTACACATCAATCAGACATGTAAGTGATTTTTGATTAATTAATTAGTCAAAAAAAAATGGCTTAACTACTTTGATCATTGATTATTCGGATTAGTATTTTTTCAAGGAAAGTTTTCAAGAGAAAGTAATTAATATTCAGCTAGGATCAACCCCAACTTGTGCCAACATGTTCTGCACAAATCTTGGGTCTCATGTTTGATGATGACCAACGTGGCCTCAATTGCCTGAGCGCGTTGATTTTCTCTGTACAACATCAGGAAGATTAGACCCTATGTGACTAAGCATGCAACACAACTCTTAGTACATGCCCTCTTGATATCCAGAATTGAGCAAAAAATTGGAAGATTAATCTCTGATTAAATTGTCATTAGTTGCAGTAGTTGGCATCGACCAACACAAACACACAGTTTTCAAATATTAACACATTTACACAGTGGGGTGTTAGTGTTCACTGTCAAGTGTTTGTTTTTACGTTACTTGCAACCACCAGCTTTATAGGTCACTAAGTCGATCGGTCAGTTGGTTTGCAAAAATCTTAAAAACCCTCTAGCGGTCACCGTTGTTTGCCCTGAGTAGCTGGCATGAAGGTCAAGAATGTGTTGGGGGTTTGTTTTTATTTTTTAATACCAATTTACTAAAAGTGGACTTGTAATGAGAGTGCCCTATCACAAAAGGATGCCTTACTTCCAAATGAATAGACCAATTTACTGTTTACAAACAATGATGACGCATTTGTGGGCACAGCCTAACTGGTGGCAGAAAGTGACAGCAAGCTAGCGGCGTGAACGGTACAAATGTCAATATTATATGGATCGTCCAGATGCTTTTAACAATTATTTCCACGGTCAGCAGAAGACCGATCATCTGACACGAGTAAGCTTACCTCTACAAATGGTATGAGACTGCCTGCCCCGTATTCACTGTTGGGATGGGTAAAGGACCCAACAAAATGGTGAAAGTTAGAGTGGCCAAACATATTCTTTTATCTTGTGGGAAAAACCCAGCATCGATACCAGCGAAAAACTCAGGGCATATCAGTCTCTTGACGCATACAATTTTGTACTTTGTGGTCATGTCCAGGACCTTCAATACAAAGATTTGTCAGAGGGGCTTTGTCTGTTACGGACGGAGGTATTACCTAGCCAGTGGCAAGTACAAACGTGGGCCATCATTAACAAATCTAGCAAGTATATACTGACGGCAAACTGCAGTTGCATGGCTGGGTGAGTATTAACTCTGTTTCATGTATGATACAAAAATGTAAATCATTAGATCTGACGTAATTGCTGCTACTTAGCCTGGGTATACCCATACTGCCTTGCGCGGTCGAATTTCATTTCGAACCTCCATCCAGTCTGGAAACAAAGGCCGTTTCTTAGCCCTGTTTTAGGGATCCAATCACAGAACGGGGAGGGACGGTAAGACGATGACGCGTACTACTCGGCAGGCGGAAGCTTGTAGTTTTGTAACGGATCCAACATGGCTGCAGCAGACGCGAAACTCTCTTTAGCTGTAGACGGCGTTTTAAATAGTTTAGAGTGAAAGTTTATTTTAAAAGAAGAACAACGTTTGACTTTACACTCCTGTTTCACCACCAAAAAGGATGTTTTTAGCCTTGCTTCCGACAGGATTTGGCCAAAGCCTAATCTACCAACTAGCCCCGCTACCGCTTGCTGCTGTAACGCCGGTGATCTCGCTACGAGCCGGGGGACAGCGGAGCCGCCCAGAGACCCGCAGCAGCTCGTCTATTGACCATAAAATCAGTGGATGTGTGTGGCTGAATGACATGAGGGGGGTATAAGGCGTTGCAGAAGCAGAATTGAGCATTTTAGTCTCAAAGTAGAGAGGGGCTAGTCTGGCTAGGTCAACATCAATTTCTGTCGCCCTACATACGTCATCTGGTATAACTGATACAATTGGCTAAGAGCTACGTACAGACGATTTTGATAGACATTCATAGCGCCCAATAAACGGCTCTGGAGGATCGTAAACCACCCCTCCTCTACGGAGAAATTAATTGCTGGTTTCCAGACTAATCTCATTTGTGATTAGTCTGTCGTTAGCCAGGCTAGCTGCTACTACTACGTTAGTGTAAAGTTCAATTACCTTAAACGTATTATATTGTTCATGTTAAATCTTGAGCTGGAAAGTAACTAAAGCTGTCATCTAAATGTAGTGGAGTAAAAAGTGCAATATTTGCCACAAAATGTGGTGGAGAAGAAGTAAAATGGAAATACTCAAGTAAGTAGCTCAAAATTGTACTTAAGTACAGTACTCGAGTAAATTAGTTACATTCCACCACTGGTTGCAGCTGTAGAGCTTATCTAGTATCCCCTATATTAATTGCACATGTGATTGTCTAGAGCAGGGGTGTCAAACTCTGGCCCGCGGGCAAATTTGGCCCGCAGTGTAATTTTATTTGGCCCGCGAGGCAATACCAAATTATTATATTATTATTGTACTATAAAAGCTGACCCGCCGGTATTATACGCCGCATTTACCGCTAATATTACAAATCCCACAATGCCCTGCTGTTGTTTGGCGCGTCAATCAGGACAGGACCCAGAAACGCGCTCCTCTGTGACAGTTGTCATAGCAACCTCAAGCTAGAGCTATCTCCGAGCTACCCCTTCCCTAAAATGGCGAAAAGAAAGGCAGAATTTATTAACCTGTTGAAAAAGTTTGTTTTGATATTTAAATCGGAAGGATGCAAATAGAAAAGGGGCATACGATTTTTATTTAATTTTTATTTAATAAATTAATGACACTGATGTGTTTTTTATTTGAAATTTGATTTTGCATGTCTGCACTTTTTAGTTATATTATTATATATTGTATGTTTATAAGCGTTGCTGGTTCCATATTTAATGTTAAAGCAAAACATGTTTGGTATATATTAAAAGGTTTATTTGTTCAATGTTGGCCCGCGATTTTATTCAAGTTTTACATTTTGGCCCATTGTGTATTTGAGATACCCCTGGTCTAGAGCTATTGTTTACATCAAGCATGGAGCCGCATGCTTTTAAAAGGTTGAGCTGTATGTCAGATTGGGTAGGACAGACAAAGCAGCAAGCACATCAGCAGGCTGCGTGTGGAAAGACATGTCCAGGAGAGATGTCACAATAAGATTAATTTCAGCATCCAAAGAGGAGAGCCAGTCAGCTGAAAGTTATGCCCCAGAAAAGCAAGTTCACTTTGAAAGGAATAAATATAATTGATTTCATTTTTAGTCATACTTATTATTAATAAAAATGTATAGCATATAGTTTTGCTCACTATCAGGGATTCTTTGTGGACATATAGGGATTGTTGAGGATTTAAATGTGCAGTTTCAAACTGCTATAACTGAGACTGATTACAATTTTTTGTTACATTATAGAGGTCACCAATGATGATCTCAGAGAGCTAAGAGACCTTGCACCTGATGCAGCTATCCTGACCAGTATGGACCTCAGTGACACAGACTCTGCATCCGAATCGGACAATGAATCAACCCTATCACATCTGTTAATGACAAACCTTTAAAGGGCCTCCCACTACATGCTCTAAAGCTGTGTCAAGGTGTTTCAGAGGCTTAGAAACTGTTGATCAATGTGAAACCCTTGAGCTTACTACCAGGGAGCAGTCAAAATGCAGGGCCTGGCACACACACAGAGAAGGTCGAATAACAAGCACAAACTTCCACCATTTGTGCAGAGCTGGAGAGCCTACAGACACCGACATTAAAAACAACATGTGATATGAGACAGAGGATCTACAAGTTGTGGCCGTACTCTGAAATGGAGGATACAGCTAGAAAATGCTACATTGAAGAAATCAGTAAAGGCCACTCTAATTTCGCTGCTAAACTTTCTGGGCTTGTTGTTTGCCCAGCCCTCTTCAATTTGGGTGCATCCCCAGATGAGGATGTCATATTGTGAGATATGAAGACTTCCTGCCAAGAGCTGTGCCCACGGCTGAACAACTCTTCCTGAACCATCTTCCGCCAGAGCTGCTGACCCCGTGCATGGATTCCAGCCTCTTAGAAGAACACACTCTGTACTGTCTACACTGTTACAGGCCAGACTATAGCAAGATGATTCACTGTGCCAAGTGCAGAAGTCGTTTCAACTATGAGTGTGTTGAGATCAAACGAAGGCCATCTACATGGCTTTGCAAACAGTGCAATACCGGAAAGGTAATAAAGCTCTGGATATGAATTGTGTATATTTAGTACTAAGAATTTTGTATATATAGTAGTATGGATTTTGTATATTTAGCAGTATGAATAGTATGGGTTTTGAATATTTAGTAATATGAAAAGTATGAATTTTGTATATTTAGTAGTTTAAATAGTATGAATTTTGTATGTTTCCACCCGTCGTTTTCCTTTGAAAAATGGTTACTAAAAACTGAAACATTAAACATGTACATTTTAAAAGTTTAATACGTTTGTCTACTCACACTGCATATGAGCAATTACATTCATTGTTAAAGAAAAAAAATACAGCCTGGTGAATTTTGGAATAAAAAAATCTTCATTTTTGAACATGTTAAAAAACAAAACAAACACATCAGAAAAAGAGGAACACACAGTTGTGATATTCAGAGCTCCAGACTATAACTTTTCTGTGGGCTTTCTGTCTGGGCAACCGGAGCAGCATCGCTGATAAACAGCTGAAACTGCAGGTAACTACCGTTAGCTTGTAGCATACAGTATCGATATGTCATGGCAGCTGAGTGTCTAAAGTTTATTTAAAGTCACAGTAATTGTGATGGTAATGATACACAAAGTGTTTATTGGTGTGGTGGACAATGAAGGACAATGCAGTCGCATAGAGACGACCTTGTCGTTCCTTGGGGAGAACTCCAACATAGCAGCTCTCAGCCAAGAGCACCTACAGGTGGTGGGCCCACAAGGCAGCAGATCCACATAGTTATTTCTGATTGAGCCCAACTGGGCCCCATGGACACAGGCCCGGCCACCAGAAACTCGCCAGCGTGCTCCCCTCCTGGGTCTGGCTCAAGGAGTGGGCCCTGGTTTACCCATGCCTGGCATGGTACACTGATTTCTTATTGTCCGCCTCCTGAGTCTCTAAATTACACTTTGCCTTGGGGGACCCTACCAGGAGCTACTGCCCCCAACAACACGGCTCCCAGGGTCACCCTGCCACGTTAAGGTGGCGATTCTTGGAGAGGACAGTGGATAGTGGTAGTTTGAAATATGTATGGAGCACAAAGTGGAGTGGAGGAGTGAATGATGTAATGGAAGAGTTGATAAAGAGTTGTGGGAAAAAAACAACTTGGTGAGAGGAAGTGTCTGGAGAGTAACAAGAGGAGGAGAGAGGGAGGGCAACAGGAATGATGAGGTTAAGGTTGAGAGATAAATATTCATCTCAAGAAAAAGTTAGTCAGAGGGCTCAGACAGCAGCAACTCTCAGTCTGTGATCACCATCTTTGATGATGGTGGAGACATTGGAAGCAGCTGACCTCTGTGTCCCTCCTCAGAACACCTCCTGTAGGTCGATGTCTGTTACTCCCCAGGCTATGCTAATCGAAACACTGCTGTGCTGCATCACTCTGCTCACGGTGCTGCTCAACTTATTGGTCATCATCTCCATCTCCCACTTCAGGCACAGACACTTTTCTTGAAATATCAATGTTAATATAATAGTGTGTATGACTTTTATTTATTGATGGTGGCTTTGTTTATCCTGTTCTATTCTATGCAACAACAAAAAACAGACTTCTGCTTTTAGTCTACCCTTCATACAAGGTTTTTGACTGTGTTTGTAAAAAGCTCAGACAGGCCAGAGATCTCATCACAATGTAAATGAAACAGTCATTTTCAGTATGTTGTTCTATATGTGTCTCTATAGCATTAATCAGGATAGATATGAACCTAATAATACAACCAAGCCGCTGTAATAATTTGTTCAAATAATGTGGAGCTATTGTACGGCTTTATTCTGCATATTGTGCATTTGCTTTTCATATTACTAGGTGTCTAGTCAGTCAAGTAAAATGTCTGTCTGTATTCTCATTGATTTATTTAATTTAATCACTTTTACACTGAATATGAGACTCTCATCTTAATTTCCTCTCCAGACAACTCCACACTCCCACCAATGTCATCCTCCTCTCCCTGGCTGTGTCTGACTTGATTGTGGGTCTTGAAATGATGCCAACCTCAATTCGCGAATGGCAGTCCTGTTGGTTTATGGGTAAAATCACATGTGTTTTTATATACCTGATAGGCTTCACCATCAACTCTGCCTCTGTTGGGAACATGGTTCTCATATCAGTTGACCGTTATGTGGCTATTTGTGACCCTCTGCGCTATTCTTCCATGGTAACACTAAGCAGAGTTAAAGTTGGTGTGTCTCTGTGTTGGTTCTGTTCTGTTGTTTACAACGTCATATTACTGAAAGATTTCTTTTCACAAATAGATTTTTCTATTTCCTGCCTTCAACAGTGTGTTGTTTTTATAAGCTATATTTCAGGGGCAGTAGACATGGTTCTGACTTTTTTCTGCCCTGTTACTGTGATCATAGTTCTCTATACGAGAGTGTTTGTGGTGGCTGTGTCACAGGCACGTGTCATGCGGTCTCAAATTTCAACTGTCAAATCAAATACTGTGACTGTTAAGAAATCTGAGATGAGAGCTGCTCGAACTCTTGGTATTACCCTTTTTGTGTTTGTACTTTGTCTCTGTCCATATTACATTCCCTCTTTAGCAGGACAGGACATAATAGGTGGTGGTGCATCAGTTCAAAATTGGTTGTTTTATTGTAACTCCACTTTTAATCCTCTGATCTATGCCTTTTTCTACCCCTGGTTTAGAAAAGCAGTTAAAGTTATTGTCAGCCTTCAGATACTGCAGCCAGGTTCCTGCAATGCCAAGATCATGTAGAGATGAGAAATATATTGTATATATAAAATGACTTATTTTTATAAAGGTGAAAACATAAAGCATCCAAAGACCTAAGTGACTCAGTACAAAACAGAAGATAATCATGTATTTTTGTGTGAGTCTTATAATTCTTATCTTTGGGCATTAGTATTACTGTTTTACTCTAATGCGTCAGGGGTATACATTCTTTGCTGACTTTATGTCCATAATTAATACTGGGGCTTTTTTTTGTATATTCGATGTATTTTTTATTTTATTTATTTATTTATATTTTGCTTGATGTATAATTTTTTACCTTAACTTTTACGTATAGTAGTCTCATTGCTATCCATTTTGTATCTGGATTTATAACATCAACTACGGCTACAACAAAGACCCTGTGTTCAATTTAAAGCAGAAAAAAAACATTTAGGTGCCACATTTTCACACACAGGAAGAATTAGAGACATTCTATGTTCTATAACAGCTTTATTGTTCCCCAAAAAAGGGCTGCTGTAGGCCATATCTTTGATTTATTATAAAAGTGTTTTCAATATCACTAAAATTAAGCTACATGGAATTCAACATTTGACATGTTACATGCTTGTATTTATAGTCACACTGGTGTACCCAATAATTCTGAGTATTTAATTCATTAATTAGTCAAAAAAGGGAAAATAAGGCTTAACTACTTTGATCATTGATTATTCGGTTGAGTATTTTTTAAAGTAACAATGCTAAAAATGTGATACTTCTCAAATTTGAATATTTTCTGTTTTATCTGAAAATAAACTGACTCTCCTTGGAATTTGTGCTATCTTTCACTTGTGTTTTAAAGCCCAAATGATTATTCGAGAAAAATCATTAATATTCAGCTCAACCCCAACTTGTGACTAAGTGACTAAGCATGCAACGCAACTCTTGGTTCCTGCCCTTGTGATATCACATAATTTAGCAAACTTCCATATTAATTCCAATTGCACAAGATTTGGTGGAAATTTTTTCACTGAGCCAAAGTACAGCTGATTAACTGAATAGGATTTTGTGAAAAGGGGTGTGTCAGTGGGCATAGTCGATAACAAAAAGTCAAATAACTTTTAAACAGATTCACGTTACATTGTCAAACTCACAGTGTTTTGTAAACTCTGGTGTGAGACATTATTGTACTCAGCAGAGAGTTTCTCCTTTGATTAGTATGTATTCTCTCTATAGCACACTGTCAGTTGGTTGGTCCGTAAACAGTTTCTGCACCCTTTGCCGGCCAGTTTTGGCCCAAGGAGGCTAAGAGTTGGCATGGGTGTCAAGTGTTTGCGACACATCACTGTTGTTCCTCAATGGTGTGATGATGTGTAAAGCCACCACCTGTGTAGTCTTGTCGACTTCAGTATATTATTGGGGGTCCTATCTCTGTGGAACAGAACTATTCTCGATCAAGCATAACACATCCAAACACATAACAGTAAAACGACACTGACATTAATCATAATGAAAACATGTTTATTTATTCATTATTATTTTTTATTTTATTTTTTTGCTGTAAAAATATAACATTATTTTTTTTATAATTCTCTTTTTATTTAGAAAGGCAAATTTCCATCACATACATCAATTACAGCCTTAGTCACTCAAGGACATAGGAAAAGATGGGTGTAGAAAGTTTAAGTGATTTGTCCAAACTGCCCTTCCGGGGTTTCTTTTACAGACCATTCATTTTCAGTTGGGAATAAAAAATGAAAGAAAAAACAAAACAAAAACAAAAAAACAGATCCGGGGAGCGCACCATTTGAGACAATCGAAACATAAACACATAAAAATACATTTTAAAAAAGCACAAATATATTCAAATGAAATCAGATGTGATTGGTTTTACATACTCAGTCCATTTGGTCCAGATCTTATAAAAACAATATCTTCTCCATAACATAAATCTCCAAGACAAAGATGGGCCAGACTAAGATCGATTCAAAGACCCTTATGAAGCGGGACCATAAAAATCGGTGTACCTCGCCCAGCACGGGTAAACCGGGCCCCTTCCTGGAGCCAGACCCGGGAGGGGAGCACGCAGGCGAGCGTCTGGTGGCCGGGCCTTTGTCCACGGGGCTCGGCCGGGCTCAGCCCGAAGGAACCATGTGGACCCGCCGACCTGTGGGCCCACCACCCGCAAAGTCAGGCAACAGGGTCGGGTGCGCAGAGAGTTGGGCGGCAGGCAAAGGCGGGGACCTGGGCGTGCTGACCCCCAGCTCCAGCGGCTAGCTCTTGGGACGTGGAACGTCACCTCGCTGGCGGGGAAGGACCTCTCTCCTTTCCCGGAGTTGTCCAGGGTGAGAGGCTCCGGGTGGGTGTGGGGATACTCACAAGCCCCTGGCTGAGCGCTGCTGTGTTGGAGTTCTCCCCGAGGAACGAGAGGGTCACCTCCTTGCTGCTGCAAGTCGCAGGTCTCCAACTGTTGTCTGTGCTTATGCACCAAACAGCAGTTCGGAGTACCCGGCCTTCTTGGAGTCTCTGGGTGGTGTCCTGGAAGGGATACCACTCGGGGACTCTATTGTTCTTCTGGGAGACTTCAACGCTCACGTGGGTAAAGATCTAAACCCGAGTGGTGTTCTGTTATTGGACTTCTGTGCTAGTCATGGATTGTCCATAACGACACCATGTTTGAACATAGAGTTGTTCATAAGCGTACTTGGAAATCGTATCGTCAGATCTGTGGCCGCATGTTTTGGACACTCCGGTGAAGAGAGGAGCAGAGCTGTCAACTGATCACCACCTGGTGGTGAGTTGGATCAGGTGGCGGGGGAGGATGCTGGACAGCCTCCCCCAAACGTGGAGTGAGGGTGAACTGGGAATGTCTGTGGGATGTTTAACTCACACCTCCGGAAGAATTTTTCCAGCACCCCGGGTGAGGTTGGGGACATGGAGTCCGAATGGGCCATGTTCAAAGACTCAATTGTTGACGTGGCTGGTAGGAGCTGTGGCCTGAAGGCCATCGGTGCCTGTCGTGGCGGCAACCCAAGAACCAGCTGGTGGAGGGAGGCCGTCAAGTTGAAGAAGGAGGCCTTTCGGTCTTGGCTGGCCGAGGGGTCTCTGGAAGCAGCGGGCAGGTACCGTTTGGCCAGAAGGGCTGCAGCTGCGGCTGTCGCTGAAGCAAAAACTTGGGTATGGGAGGAATTCGAGGAGGCCATGGAGGAGGACTTTCAGTCGGCCTAAAGAGGTTCTGGAAAACCGTCAGGCGACTCAGGAAGGGAAAGCAGGGCTTGGCCCAAGCTGTGTTCAGTGGGGGAGAAGACCTGCTGACCCGACCTGGGGATGTCCTTAGACGGTGGAAAGAGCACTTTGAGGAACTCCTTAATCCAGCCAAAACGTCCTGCGCAGAGGAGGCAGAGTCTGAAGACTCAGGGGAAGACTCATCAGTATCCCTGGCAGAGGTCGCCGAGGTACAGTACAGGCCAAAAGTTTGGACACACCTTCTCATTCGAAGCATTTCCTTTATTTTCATGACTATTTACATTGTAGATTCATCAAAACTATTAATGAACACGTGGAATTGTGTACTTAACAAAAAAGTGTGAAATAACTGAAAACATTTCTTATATTCTAGTTTCTTCAAAGTAGCCACCCTTTGCTCTGATTACTACTTTGCACACTCTTGGCATTCTCTTGATGAGCTTCAAGAGGTAGTCACCTGAAATGGTTTTCCAACAGTCTTGAAGGAGTTCCCAGAGATCCTTAGCACTTGTTGGCCCTTTTGGCGGTTGGAACCAAAGATCTCAAATTTGGACTCATCAGACCAAAGCACAGATTTCCACTGGTCTAATGTCCATTCCTTGTGTTTCTTGGCCCAAACAAATCTTCTCTGCTTGTTGCCTCTCCTTAGCAGTGGTTTCCTAGCAACAACTTGACCATGAAGGCCTGATTCGCGCAGTCTCCTCTTAACAGTTGTTCTAGAGTTGTGTCTGCTGCTAGAACTCTGTGTGGCATTCATCGGGTCTCTAATCTGAGCTGCTGTTAACTTGCAATTTCTGAGGCTGGTGACTGGGATGAACTTATCCTCAGCAGCAGAGGTGACTCTTGGTCTTCCTTTCCTGGGGCGGTCCTCATGTGAGCCAGTTTCGTTGTAGAGCTTGATGGTTTTTGCGACAGCACTTGGGGACACATTCAAAGTTTTCGCAATTTTCCAGACTGACTGACATTAATTTCTTAAAGTAATGATGGCCACTCGTTTCTCTTTACTTAGCTGATTGGTTCTTGCCATAATATGAATTCTAACAGTTGTCCAATAGGGCTGTCAGCTGTGTATCAACCTGACTTCTGTACAACACAACTGATGGTCCCAACCCCATTAATAAGGGGAAAAAAATTCCACTAATTAACCCTGACAAGGCACACCTGTGAAGTGAAAAACCATTTCAAGTGACTTTCTCATGAAGCTCATCAAGAGAACACCCAGGGTTTGCAGCGCTATCAAAAAAGCAAAGGGTGGTTACTTTGAGGAATCTAAAATACCAGACATGTTTTCAGTTATTTCACACTTTTTTGTTAAGAACATAATTCCATATGTGTTCATTCATAGTTTTGATGCCTTCAGTGAGAATCTACAATGTAAATAGCCATGAAAATAAAGGAAACACATTGAATGAGAAGGTGTGTCCAAACTTTTGGCCTGTACTGTAGTTAAAAAGCTGCCCGGCGGCAAGGGGCCAGGGTTGGATGAAATTCGCCCTGAGATGCTGAAGGCTCTGGACATTGCTGGGCTCTCATGGTTGGCACGCCTCTTCAGTGTCGCATGGAGGTCTGAGACAGTGCCTGTGGATTGGCAGACTGGGGTGGTGGTTCCCATTTTCAAAAAGGGGGACCGGAGGGTGTGTTCCAATTACCGTGGAATTACACTTCTCAGCCTCCCCGGGAAAGTCTACTCCAGGGTGCTGGAAAGGAAAACAGTGGATTGCCCCCTCTGGGTGGGGAGAGAGATACTGCCTCAAGCAAGAGAGTTCAAGTATCTCGGGGTCTTGTTCACGAGTGAGGGTAGAATGGAGCGTAATATGGACAGGCGGTTTGGTGGCGGGGTCAGCAGTAATGCGGGCGTTGTACCGGACCGTTGTGGTGAAGAAGGAGCTGAGCCGGAAGGCAAAGCTCTTGATTTACCGGTCCATCTACGTTCCAACCCTCACCTATGGTCATGAGCTTTGGGTAGTGACCGAAAGAACAAGATCACGGATACAAGCGGCCGAAATGAGCTTCCTCCGTAGGGTGGCTGGGCTCAGCCTGATGCCTGGATTCCACTGGATGCGTAACGGCTGCAGATCCGTGGTCGGAGCCGTTACGCACTCATTATAATCAATGTGTGGGATTCCACCAACTCCAGATCCGCTGCGTAATGAGTCCGACGTCGCATGGCCATCCGACAGCCCTCGCAACACTTGCGCAGAGCTTCTATTTTTGTCGGACGACGGAGCACGGCGCATAAATTCAGCACAGAGCAGATCGTTCGGGACAGGAAGTCGTGCATAGACACAAAATAAAACATCCGGTATATTTTCAAAATAAAATACCTCGGGTTCACGGCGGCTCATATTTCACAACTTGAAGACGTCATGATGGGCGGGGACAGACCTGAAGTCAACAGGTTAGAGGTTTTCGCTCGTCTTTTCACCCCACAGACACCGCTCACTCCGGTGCTTGTTGTAAACAAGCAGAGATCGCTAAATGAACACCTCCTGCAGCAGCAGCACATACACACTGTACTGCTACAGAGCTAACTGCCGCTAACGAGGTCGGCCGGCTTGTTAACAAGTTAACAAGCCGGCCGAACTCGTTAGCGCTCGTTAAGACGGAGTCACTGGATTTGTCTCCAGTCATTAATGACGAGATGTTGATTCTCTTCCAGTTATCAATTTGTAGCGGTTTGACAGTGCCGAGGTGCCAGTCAGAGCTAATCTGACAATTTTCTTTGTATTTTTTGAGTTGTCAACCTTACACAGGACCCATGCCTACCCATGCATGGACCCTACTAACAACAAGACTTAAGCAACCTTTTTCAAAGTCGATCCCTTAATCACAAAACACACACACACAAGAGATTGCAATTCAACACAGTGTATTATACAATTCAGTGCCCCAAAATACAACCCATACTTCACACAGCCCAAAACACCAAAATTAGTCTCTTCCTTCCAACCAAAAAAATAGTCCTTTTCAGGTACCCAATAAATAAACAAAAGAGTCAGTTTTTTGAAAATAAAAGTTGGTCAAACAAAACTCAAACTAAGTGGCGCCTCCGGCGTCTAATACACCAGCTTTGACCGGGGCTTTACCTCCCGGTTGCCGGCAGACTTCGTAGAAAGACCGTCGGGTGGAGACCAGGAGTTTGGGAGCCAGGGGTAAATCCACAGGTGAGAAACGAGCACTACAAAATATACACGGACTGCAAACTCGCTGCCAGGGATTGGCAAGTTAACGGAGCAGACACACTGGACAACTAGACCTCTTCCTCCTCAGTAGCTGCGGGCGGCCATTTTGAATTCCCCTACCGGCATTTCTGTGATTGGCTGAGCAGAGGGCGTGCTGGAGTCCGGGGCGTTCCCAGAATTATGACAGCATCGTTACAAATTGATTAGGCGTGAATTCGCGAGATCTCGTGCGTCCCCGGGATTCCGCTGTCCGCAACAGCTTGACGCAGACGGATCCGGTGTGTGTTGACGGACTGCGGAGATACGCAGCCGTTGTGGACGGACCTCTTTCGGAGTCGTAACGCATCCAGTGGAATCCCGGGGTAAGAGAGGGTGAGGAGCTCAGACATCCGGAGGGAGCTCGGAGTAGAGCCGCTGTTCCTTCGCTTCGAAAGGAGCCAGTTGAGGTGGTTTGGGCATCTGGTAAGGATGCCTCCCGTTAGAGGTGTTCTGGGCACGTCCAACTGGTAGGAGGCCCCGTGGAAGACCCAGAACACGGTGGAGGGATTATATCTCACACCTGGCCTGGGAACGTCTCGGGAGGAGCTGGACGTTGTGGCTGGGGAGAGGGGCGCCTGGAATGCCCTGCTTAACCTGCTGCCCCCGCGACCCGGCCCCGGATAAGCGGAAGAGAATGGATGGATTGAATGGAACTTCAATCCACTCATTAATGGTGGGAGGTTCTACTTTTAACCATTTCCTCGTTACAGCTTTTTTACTGGCTGCCAATAGTATAGCCAGCAGTTTTTTGTCTTTGATGTTCCATGTTTCACACAATATATTGCCCAAGTACATAGTTTCACATTTAAATGGAATATTTACATTAAATACATTTTCAATATGTTTGTGGATCTGTATTCTCTTGTTTAGATAATTGTATGGCATTATATAGTTTTGAGATAATTTTGTTG
Organism: Centropristis striata; assembly: GCF_030273125.1. Lineage (NCBI taxonomy): Eukaryota > Metazoa > Chordata > Actinopteri > Perciformes > Serranidae > Centropristis > Centropristis striata. The sequence goes on along the minus strand of NC_081525.1, from coordinate 20,735,413 downwards.
CATCATCTGGGCTTAGTTAATGATAAAAAAATACCTCCATGAAACCTGACCCACTTTTTCCTAACACCTCTTTAAGATTTTTGTTGAAATAATTTCTCACTTGCAAGTACCTAAAAAAATCATCTCTTCCCAGACCATGGTCCTTCTGTATGGCTTCAAAACTCTGAAATGCCCCCTTGTGGACAAATGAATAATAGGTAGTTAAACCTTTTGTGATCCAAATCTTAAATCTGCCGTCAATTCTATTTGTTGTTAAGTCTGAATCATAGGCACACCACCTCACAATTTTAGACGTGTCTTTTAATCTGCAAATTTTAACGATTTCCTGCCAGGATTTTAGAAAATTGCCTGTTATAGAGTCTTCTGTTCTCTTTGTAGTTTGTTGTCACTTAGTAGGGCTATTATTGGGATTCCCTTTATCATCGTACCTTCTATTTCCTTCCATGCTGCAGTGTATGTTGGTGAACACAAGCAGACTAAAGGCCTCAGTTGGGCTGCACGGTAGTATTCCTGTAAGCAGGGAAGGGCCATTCCACCCTATTATTTTCTTAATTTCAGCGTCTTAAATTTAATTCTGGCCCTTTTCCCTTGCCACAAATACCTCGCTATTAATCGGTCCCATTCTAAAAATTGCTTAGATGGTATTTTGACTGGTAAACACTGAAAAAGGTACAGCATCCCTGGAAGAATGTTCATTCTGATTGACTCTATCCGGGAGCACAAACTTAAAAAGGGAATGACGTTCCATCTATGTATATCGGTCTTAATCTTTGAATTTAATGGGCCGTAATTGATGTCATACAGATTTGAGAAGTCCCTAGGTAATGAGACACTCAAATATTTAATGGACTCAGCATCCCTATTCCAATTGTACATACTCTTAATTGAAGGTGGAGGGTCATCATTAAATGTTAATACTTGAGTTTTATTAATATTAATTTTATAATCAGAGATTAAACCAAATTCCTCTAGCAATTTCATCAGTTTTGGGAGCGTCTGTGTAGGCTGTGTTATACTTATCAATAAATCGTCAGCAAATAGAGCCAGTTTTTGCTCCCCAGATGTCATCGTTACTCCCTTTATATCTGACCTCTGCCTAATCAGTTGACTCATGGGTTCTATAAACAAGGCGAAGAGGAGTGGCGAGGCACAACACCCTTGTCTCGTTCCTCTTTCCAGAATGAATGAATTGGTCAAATCTCCATTGATTTTAATTCTAGATGTTGGTTTGTTGTATAGTGCAAATGTGTTGACTATAGTTGTATGGAAGCCGAATTTTGAAAGTACTTCCTATATATATATATATATATATATATATATATATATATATATATATATATATATACCACCTCACTGAATCAAATGCTTTCTTTGCATCTAAACTTAAAATCAGTGTCTCCATTCATTGCTGTGTGACTTGTTTCATAACGTGCAGTGTTTTTCTGATATCTTGGGTCTGTCTTTAGATATTAATTTTCCGTTTTGTTCATCAGTGATCTTTGGAAGATTTATCTGGGCCAGAAAGGCATCAATTTGGTTGTCGTTGCTTGTCTGTGGTTGGGAATATAATATTTTATAGTATTTTTGGAAGCACTGTTGAATTTTCTATTTGAAAGTCATCTTTTCCAGCTAAACAAAATCTGCAACAGTACCTTGCACTGAATGACTCCATCAGACCAAACAAGCTATGTATGCCTAAATTATCACCAGTAACCTGTACCACACTGCCACGAACACGTCCACCGTGTAGTGGAATCTCAATAGCATCTTTCTATAAAACTTTTATGTCCCGAACAACAGGAGAGAGAACTTCACTAAAACCATACTGTTTAAGATCTTGTGCATGAAAAAGGGCACATAGGTGTACTGTATGTTGGCCAAAAATGAATTCCATTTTGGAGAGAAGTTTCTCAGGGTAAAATATATTGCACCCAGTTTATGAATACCTCGCTTGGAACCGAGAGGATTTACAACCTCGAAGTCATCATAGAACATTTGTATCTGCACTGTTTGCTTTTCAGTTGAAAACAGAGGGTGAGTTTTGAACAAAGATCCATCACAAATATCTCTTAGGCTCGAGTCATCAGTGTCTGATTTTTTCAACATTTCTGCAGCATACTTACTTTTAAATATCGACTCCAGTGTAGATAAAATTGGAACATACATGAATTTATCTTGAACAACTATCTGATCATAGGTCCCAGTCTCTTTATTTCGTATTGTGTCAAATCTGGAGCCAATTACACATTCAACTGGTTCTACAGTTTCCCACTTGCTGGATAAAAATTTGGATCGCTTGTATTCTGAATTAAGAATTGTGAAAGGATTCTCCAACCCATCAAAACATGCTTCAACTTTCTTGCAAGTTTCTTTCTCTTTCATCACTGAATACATGCTTAACAACAGTTTCTTTAGCATGCTGCTGGATATCTTAAACAATTTCTTCCATGGAAATCACGACAGAGTTTACTACACTTTGGCCTACACCTGCTGCCTTTAAATCAGAAATTACAGCTGCACAACTATTTACAAGGTTCTCTGCAGATAATGTAGACTCTGCCTCTACATGGTCAGACAACACATCAACATCAGTGACATTATTTGTGTCAAGAGCACTTTGGTCAGGTGAAAAATTACCTTCTCCTACAGAATCAAATGAACCACTTGCGTGGCACTTGTTCAGGTGCTTTCTAAAGCCAAAAAAGCTACCGAAAGAACGTGGACATCCTACTTGGCCACATTTAAGATGGAGAGTACGGCCGGTACATAGACCATGAATTACCTTTAAGGTTCTGAGCCTGTTGATCGCCAACTAGTAGTGAAATCATCACAGAGCCATTGATTTTGGTTGGATTTTTATAATTTTTTTTTCTGTGGACTGAGTATACGGTTTGGTGAAAAGAATGGCATATTGACCAATGTCATAACTTGGGGTAATAATTGATTGCCAATGAAGTAAAGATGAAAATATTGGGAATAAAAGTGAGAAAACACCTACATTTTTTGCATTCAATTTATGCAAAATCATGTAGAAATGTGTTTTAATAGTTATTTTTTCAGTGTATTTTGTCAGCACATGTGTTCTGTGCATCTGGAATGCATTTATTGACAGCCTACCCATCCCACTGAGGAGTTGAGGGAAAAAAAACATTTTTCTGATAAAAAAGACACTAAAATGGCCACTTTTTTTCGCAATATTTCCGGCTGAGCAGACCCTCCAATTATTGGTCCTCAGGGTCAAAGTTAACAGAAAAAACACAAATAAAAAGTATGACAGATGATGTCAGGTTCAACCCATTTCCTTGAGATTTTGACTAATATAAATAACTAGAAAATTTCCTCTGGGGAAATTATGAATACTACATAATATACAAGGAGCACACCTACAACAAGCATTCCTTTTCAAGTATTTATTTATACAGCAACCTATGACCTTTAACCTCAAAATGTGTGTGTGTGTGTGTGTGTGTGTGTGAAACATTTGTATCTGGAGGAGTGTGCGCGCTTACGCATGCGTGTGTGTGTGTGTGTGTGTGTGTGTGTGTGTGTGTACGTGCGTGTATCTTTTACTGTTATTACATTAAATGACCAGTGTGTGTGTGTGCGTGCGTGTATCTTTAACTGTTATCACATTAAATGACCAGTGTGTGTGTGTGTGTGTGCGTGCGTGTATCTTTAACTGTTATTACATTAAATGACCAGTGTGTGTGTGCGTGCGTGTATCTTTAACTGTTATTACATTAAATGACCAGTGTGTGTGTGCGTGCGTGTATCTTTAACTGTTATCACATTAAATGACCAGTGTGTGTGTGTGCGTGCGTGTATCTTTAACTGTTATCACATTAAATGACCAGTGTGTGTGCGTGCGTGTATCTTTAACTGTTTTTACATTAAATAACCAGTGTGTGTGCGCGCGTGTATCTTTAACTGTTATTACATTAAATGTCCAGTGTGTGTGTGCGTGCGTGTATCTTTAACTGTTATTACATTAAATGACCATTGTATGTGTGCGTGCGTGTATCTTTAACTGTTATTACATTAAATGACCAGTGTGTGTGTGTGTATCTTTAACTGTTATTACATTAAATGACCAGTGTGTGTGTGCGTGCGTGTATCTGTAACTGTAACTGTAATCACATCAAAGCATCAAAGGCGTTGGGGTCGACCAATCAGAGAAGAGCAATCAACGGAATTAACAGCTGTGGAATCTTCTGGCACAGTGACAGCAGCCAGAGGTGGGCAGAGTGGAATTTCTGGCCTCGAACAGAAAGCATTTTTGGCAAAACCATAATACCTATCATTGATCCGACTTCACTTTGAGCGTCCTGAGTTCTTCCTGAACGTCTACATATGGTTTTTTTAAAGAAAATTGAAAAAAATAGCTTTGTTAGAGCGATCTAAAAAAAACTGTTACATCTCCCTTTTTCCGAAATCTCCCTGCGTTTTTAATATGGGACCCAATGAGGCAGTTGGTGCATGTTGGTGGCGCATCTGTGCGTCCCACGCCCAAACTATAACTCTGACAGCTTTACCAGAGGATTGTGAGTGAGAAGACAAATTTTCCTACGTTTCTATGTATAAATTATTTCTGTAGAGTGAAATTTGTGGCCTGGAGCACAGTTTTCAAATGTATTTTTTGACAGTTTTTTCTCTCCCTCGACACTCTACCGATGATGTCACACACTGTGACACGAACATTCCGTGCAATTATAATCTCATATTTTCTCCAAAAATGATCATGGTCATTGAACACGGATTGATAAAAAACTATATGACCTATCGAAACGTGGATTAATACACCGATACACAAGACTTGTGTCTACTGTTTAAAGTTTAAATGGAGTCTCTTAGTGAAATTATGCCAGAGAAGTAGACGTTTGAAAATCTCCAATTATTGTTCTTTTTCGCTCATTTTCTTTCGGCCGTCCCATTCATTTCAATGCAAAATTTTGGGCAAATTCATATTCCATAGAGAAAAGTAATAGCACGCCGATCCTGATCAAAGCGCACGTTTTGATATATAATTTGTCCTGCAACTCTTCAAGTTGTAGGACTAGTAGTGGGACGAAATTGCGTCCGGAAGAGGAAGAAGAAGAAATCCACAGTATAACAGTAGTGCTCGGGGCTTCCCTACAGCTGTTGCTGTATGGGACCAGTGCTCGGTGCGATTGCCCCTTGGCCCTAATTATAATAGGGTTGCATCCATAGACTGTATATAAATAATGGACGTAGTCACCGTGACGTCACCCACTGGTTTGTGGACTGCCCGTTGGAAGCATCGAGTTCAGCATTTCACTCGTCACCATTTTGTTTCCGATACGGACAGCAGACCATATTTGGACTGTGGAGGAGCGAGAGGAATCTGACAACATTGACTACGCTCCTCTCTACATGGGCAACCTGACTGATTCATGTTAGCATTAACTGGAGCATTAACTGGGAGGTTCATTACAGCTAGCAAAAAAACAATATGTAACTTACTTACCTCAGAAAACTGAATAGCGACTGCTTGGAGTGTCTATTAGTCCAACCAAGACATTTTTAATGAACAACATTTTCAAATAAACTGTCATTAAGTGAAAATACAGTGTGAAAGAGTTAGGAGACTAAACCAATAAACGTCCTTTTATATGTATTTAACATATAACTTTATTGACACTTTGCCGTGGATATGCATTGTTCTGCTTCTCTCCTGATGACGGCTCCCCTTGTTAGTGAACTGTCAATCAAAGGTAGCCACGCCCCAAATCATACAATTCTTTATCTTCTATTTTCTTCTAAACAGGGCAATTATTTACACTATTAACATAAAATCTTCTTGAAGAAGATTTTTTACAAGCGAATGAGACTATAGTGTTGGCTTAAAAAAAATTCTGAGGTAACAAATCAAAGGAGAAGTTTTATTATTTTGCATTGAAGTTAATGGACAGAAATGATATTGCAGCCACACTTAGCACCCCCTGCTGGAATTTTCAGTAGAATGTAGCTTAAGGCACTTCTGGGTTTGCCTCCCTGCTCAGACCCGGAGGTTGCCGCTTGGTTGGGTCATTGTGTGCATAACTGCATCATCAATAGTTGATTCAATCGTCCGACGGGGGTGGGGGGGACTGTACAGACTGTATATGTCACTGTATGTGTCTCTGCTTTACAAGATATGCTAGTGCCAACGTCAAGCAAAATAACAACAATGGTGGACTACATGGTCTGTCTACAAATGTTGCTTTGTGAGCCAATATTGGCATCAAACATGACTTGTACAACAGATTTGTGCTGCACATCTTGGTTGCTATGGACAGCGATTACGTTCTTGTTAACGCTGAACATAAGATGTTAATGTTAGTCTTTGTTGGAAGCTAACACCAGCCCGCCAGACTTACCTAGCTACCTAGCACAGATTACCTGGTATTGATTACATTGCAGTTTAATAAACAAAATAAAATTAATTTTATTTTTTTAGTTGCTCTGATTGGTAAGATAAGTCCATCCCCTGACGTAAGCAATTTGTGGTTCGAGACCCGCAAAGAGTTAGCTCCCATTTGGAAACAGTTTTCCTGGCCGAGAGCTGGTTCTTTGGCTGTTGAAACACAAAGATTTGGTTCCACGATTCAAAGCATCATCAATGGTCAATTAAATTGATCATTCCTAAATTATAAGGAGGGAAAACAAAGTGGGAAGAAGATCAATGCTCAGGGAATAGTGGTAGTTGGAAATATATGTATGGAGCACAAAATGGAGTGGGGGAGTGTATGAAGAGTTGATAAGCAGTTGTGGAAAAAAGCAAGTTAATGGGAGGAAGTGTCTGGAGAGCAACAAGAGGAGGAGAGAGAGGGAGGGCAACAGGAATGATGAGGTTAAGGTTAAGAGATAAATAATCTTAAGAAAAAGTTAGTCAGAGGGCTCAGACAACAGCAGCTCTCAGTCTGTGATCACCACCTTTGATGATGGTGGAGACATTGGAAGCAGCTGACCTCTGTGTCCCTCCTCAGAACACCTCCTGTAGGTCGTTGTCTGTAACTCCCCAGGCTATGCTAATCGAAACACTGCTGTACTTCATCTCTCTGCTCACTGTGCTGCTCAACTTATTGGTCATCATCTCCATCTCCCACTTCAGGCACAGACACTTTTCTTGAAATATCACAGCTAATATAATAGTGTGTATGACTTGTATTTATTGATGGTGGGTTTATTTATCCTGTGCTATTCTATGCAGAAAAGGCAGACATCAGCTTTTAGTCCACCCTTCATACAAGGTTTTTGACTGTGTTTTTAAAAAGCTTAGACAGCACAGAGATATTAGCACAATGTAAATGAAACAGTCATTTTCTGTAAGTTCTTCTGTATTTGTCTGTATGGCATTAATTAGGATAAATATGAACTTAATAATACAACCAAGCCGCTGGAATACTTTGTTCAAATATGTGGAGCTATTATATGGCTTTATTCTGCAGATTGGATCAAGTAAAATGTCTGTCTGTATTCTCAATATTTGCTTTAATTTAATCACTTTTACACTGAATATGACACTCTCGTCTTAATTTCCTCTCCAGACAACTCCACACTCCCACCAATGTCATCCTCCTCTCCCTGGCTGTGTCTGACTTGATTGTGGGTCTTGTAGTGATGCCAGCTGCAATTAACAGATGGCCATCATGTTGGTTTATGGGTAAAATCATATGTGGTATTGGATACCTGATTGCCTTCATCATCACCTCTGCCTCTTTTGGGAACATGGTTCTCATATCGGTGGACCGTTATGTGGCTATTTGTGACCCTCTGCGCTATTCTCCCATGGTAACACTAAGCAGAGTTAAAGTTGGTGTGTCTCTGTGTTGGTTCTGCTCTGTTGTTTACAACGTCATAATACTGAAAGATTACTTTTCACAAACAGATTTGTCTAATTCCTGCTATCAAGAGTGTGCTGTTATCATAAGCTATATTTCAGGGGCAGTAGACATGGTTCTGACTTTTTTCTGCCCTGTTACTGTGATCATAGTTCTTTATACAAGAGTTTTTGTGGTGGCTGTGTCACAGGCACGTGTCATGCGGTCTCAAATTTCAACTGTCAAATCAAATACTGTGACTGTTAAGAAATCTGAGATGAGGGCTGCTCGAACTCTTGGTATTACCATTGTTGTGTTTGTACTTTGTCTCTGTCCATATTACATTCCCTCTATAACAGGACAGGACACGATAGTTGGTGGTTCATCAGCTCAAAATTGGTTGTATTACTGTAACTCCACTTTTAATCCTCTGATCTATGCTTTTTTCTACCCCTGGTTTAGAAAAGCAGTTAAAGTTATTGTCAGCCTTCAGATACTGCAGCCAGGTTCCTGTAAGGCCAAGATCATGTAGAGATGAGAAATATATTGTATATATACACTGACTTATTTTTATAAAGGTGAAAACACAAAGCATCCAAAGACCTAATTGGCTCAATACAAATCAGGAAATTATAATGTATTTTTGTGTCAGTCTTATAATTCTAATTTTTGGAAATTAGTTTTTCTTTATATTTGAGGTATTTTCTATTATTTTTATTTATTTTTTTTGCTTGATGTATACCCCTGTGAGTGCTCTTAACCTTTATGTATGGTAGACTCATTGCTATCCATTTTGTATCTGGATTTTTTACTTAAATTACGACTACAACAAAGACCCTGTGTTCAATTTAAATCAAGAACAAAACATTTAGGTGCCACATTTTCACACACAGGAAGAATTGCAGGCATGTTCTATAACAACTTTATTGTAAGCCAAACAAGGTCTGTTGGCCATAGCTTTGATTTCTCTTAAAAGGGAATTCCAAATCAAACATCTCACTGATCGCTTTAGTTCTCTGGATAAAAAACAAACCACATGGAATTAAAAATTTGGCATGTAACATGATTGCATTTATATATTATCATTGTTATTATTATTATTCATATTATAGACACTGGTGTACGCAATGATTTGGAGTATTTGATTAATTAATTAGTTTTAAAAAGGGAAAAATTAGGCTTAAATACTTTGATCATTGATTAATCGGTTAAGTATTTTTTCATGCAAGAATGCCAAAAATGTGATACTTCTCAAATGTTTTGTTTATCTGAAAATAAACAGAATCTCATTGGAATTTGGACTATCTTTCACTTGTGTTTAAAAGCCCAAATCATTAATCGAGGAAATAATTCATATTGAGCTTGGATCAACCCCAACGTGTGCCCACAAGTTCTGCACAAATCTTGGGTCTCATGTTTGATGATGACCAACGTGGCCTTAATTTCCGGAGCGGCTTGATTTTCTTTATACAACATCACAAAGATTAGACCCTTTGTGAACATGCAACACAACAATTGGTACATGCCCTCGTGATATCACGTAATTGAGCGAAAAATTTGAAGATTCATCTGTAATGAAAATGATAATTAGTTGCAGACCTGAGGGGTGTTCCATCAACGTAGATTAAGGAAAAGCCTGTCTTATTTTGATAAGCCTCGCTAATTTAAGTAAGAGATGCCTCCCATCAAAGTGGCTTATGTGACTCCCCGCTCAGTAACCATGGTAACTTACACCACTTAACTACTCTGCTCCGCGGCAGACTGTCGAGCTTACTTTAGCTGTGTGTCAAAAAATTCCCGACGGGCAGAAACAATATCCCAAAAGACAGTTCCGCCACGTTTCTGTTCGTGCGCACTTCTGTCATGACCGTGTGGAAAGTTTAGACTTAGTTTTTTTTAATGTTACAGTCTGGTTTAGACCCTTTTTTCACAATGTGACAAGGCATGAATTTATATACGTATTTCAGTCAATCTGTTGTATAATTCATGCAACTTTTGTTTCGGAGTGAACCCTTTATTTGAAAGCTAAACATGTATAATTTAAGAAAAGTGTGCAAAAGTTTTTTAGTAGTCCTTTCATTCATTTTGTTCTCGCTGTTAAGACAAAAACAAACCCCACATAAAATGCAGTCTAAACCAGGACTACATCATTCTCTAGTTAAATTTAATTATTACATTTTTGGCTTATATATCAAGTTTTTGGTTTTCAGTTCCCATAAGCATATGACGCTTGCAGATTGCACTGACATTCTCTAAAAGAAAACGTGTCAAAGAGTAGGCTTAGCTGATTATGTAGTTGCCAATTATTATTTAATTTCTCAGTTTCATCATTGCTTGCTGCAGAAGTTGTTCCAGCTGTGTCCTGCAGCAAGGTGCATGGTTATACACAATCTGTAAAATGAAGATACAGCCCAAACATTATTATGTTTTCACTTGTCCAAGTCCTTTTTTGGCTGTTCAGATATATCCTGTTGAGATTTAACTGAATAATTAATATAGGACAGGGTTACTTCGCCAAGTTAGGAAAATTTACAATAAATTCATTTTAGTTGTTGTAGAGTTCTCTGAACTTAGCCTACACCTTACTGTGAACATACAGCTGTTATTATCCAGCCTACTGATAATATAACCACTCGTATTGTATCTAGTGATCTAATTGGTAATTTATTAACAACTACAAGTGACACAATAAGTAGGCTTTAATTACTCGTGCATTTTATCAGTCTGCATTTTTTTGTCATGCCATCTCCCTGGCTCTGTTAATGGGAGCAATATTGTCTGTTATTGTGACTGTTACTTTATATTCTTCATAAAGCTCCAACAGCATCGTTTGCTCGGCCACCGAGGTAAAATCTGTGCTGTTTTTCACCTCTTTTTGTGACCGTCACTTGATATTCTTCATAAAGCTCCTCCAGCGCTGCTTTTCACCACTTTTTGCGACATCTTATTGGCTGATCCTGGCTGTTCCACGATAGATTAATACAGGCTACATACTCCGCCATCGCGCACAATGCCGGCTTGTATAGCCTGGGTTAAGTTAGCATTGCAAAAATTTGGCATGAAGTTCAAGTATGTGTTGGTGCTTTGTGTTTCTTTTTTTCATGCCAATTTTCTAAGAGAGTTGTGGTAATGTATGTTGGGAATTTAGGATACCTTTTTTATGAATAAATGATACCTTGCAAGGGGCGTCAAATATGTAAAAAAAAAAATGTAAAAAGGGGGCGTTATCATTAATGCTATCCCTCCCATAAGGATATCAAATACGTAAGGATGAACCTGAGCAGCACTTGTGTTGATCACGCGGTTCAAAATTGTGGTTTAATGGCTATCAGAATTATTAATTATCATAAATAATTATTAATTATTATAAATGATATGACTTGATTTACTCTAAATCACCTCGAAATGGGGCACCAACCTGTAAAACAGAAAAATATATCCAATTCACCTAAACCAGTCTCATAAAGTGAATAAACTATCAATTTGGAACATTGATTAATAATGATCTTAATAATTATAATCAAATTACCATATTTATATTTTGCAGTGGTTGCAACTGAGCTACTGGGAAGAGCAAACATCAGACCTTTGGGTGGTGTCCACGTTGTCCAGGGGTTACACACTCCAGTTCCAACACCGGCCCCCAACCTTTAGCGGGATCAAATTTACCATGGTCAAAGATTATGCTAATCCCTGACACAAGAGGTCACCACCCTTCTTTGGAAAGGTGCCATCGAGGCTGTAGAAACCCAAGAACAACTTGATGGATTCTACTCAACGCACTTCCTAAACCAAAGAAGGATGGTGGGTTTCGCCCCCTTCTGGATTAGAGAGGACTGAACCAGTTCCTCAAGGTTCTCCCCTTCCACATGCTATGTGTGGCGGATGTCCTCCAGTCTGTAGCACAGGGGGACTGCTTTGTGTCAGTAGACTTGAGAGACGCATATTTTCATGTCCCCATTACCATGCATCACAGCTGTTTCCTCTGCTTCGCTTTTCTGGGCAAAGTGTACCAGTTCAAGGTTCTTAAGTTTGGGCTGTCCCTGGCCCCATGTATATTCAAACAGTGTGTTGCAGCAGCCCTGTCACCGTTGCAGGCGAGTGGAATGAAGATCCTGCCATACTTGGACGACTACTTTGTTGTTTCCCCAACTCAGCAGCAGGCAGTCAGGGACACACAGGTTGTCTTCAGTTATATGAGCCGGCTTGGCCTCACAGTCAACTACATCAAGAGCAACCTTACTCCGCCAGGTTGTGTGTTACCTGGGGCTGATACTCAACTCTTACGCAATGCGAGCCTGCTTCTCCACAAAGCGTGTGGCTACCATTCTGCAGCTTCTGAGGATTTTCCGAAGGGGCACATTCCTGGAATACAGCCTCTTCCTTTGACTGAAAGGTATACTGACTTCAGCATCCATCGTAGTTCCACTAGAGTTGCTCTCCTTGCGTCCCCTTCAAATCTGGGCAAATGGTCGCCATTTGGACCCCAAGTTGCATTTGCACAAGCTGGTCAGGGTGTCTGGGCAGTGTCTTCTGGCCCTCAGACCCTGGAGAAAGAGGACATATCTGATCACGGGGATGCCCTTAAGGATGATAGCCTCCTGTTGCGAAGTTGTAGAAATCGATGCCTCCCTTACCGGCTGGGACACAGTGTGGCAGCACAAAACTGTCAGAGGCCAGTGGGATGCCCAGCAGAGACTGGAGCATACAAATGTTCTGGAACTCCTCGCAGTGTTCCGAGCACTCAGGCACTTTCTCTCATTGTTGAGAGACCAGCACAGTCTCATCTGAACAGACAACACCGCTACAGTTTACCAAATAAACCACCGGGGGGTAGGCAGTGTCTGCGTTTGTCGCAAAGGCTCCTGACATGGGCATTCCACCACTTTCTGAGCCTCAGGGCTGTCCATGTGTGTGGAACGATGCAGCAGACAACCTCTCTCGCTAGAGGCCGCCCCCAGGAGAGTGGAGACTCCACCCGGAGGTGGTAGCCATGATTTGGGACTAGGTATAGTAGGGCAGTGGTGGATCTCTTTGCTTCCGAAGAGACGACACACTGTTGCCTTTGGTTCTCCTTGATAGAGAGGACCAGCCCCCTATGTCAGGACGCTCTGGTCCATGCTTGGCCAGACAGCCTGGTTTATGCATTCCCTCCAATTCCCCTGTTACTGGCGAAGCTGGACAGAGTCCAACATGGTGGCCACAGCCTACTCCTGGTGGCCCCACATTGGCTGGGAAGGCCATGGTTTCCAGTGTTGCTCAGGCTCCTCAATGGAGTGCCATGGTGCCTTGCAAATAGTCCTGAGGTCCTTGTGTTGACTGCCATTCAAGCCACTGAATGAGTTGTACTTGAAGTGGCTGTTGGTGAAGACGGCATTTCTTCTTGCCATTGTGTCAGCAAAGTGTGTGAGGGAACTCCATGCCTTGTCAGTGAGCCAGACGTGTATGCACTTGCATGCAGATGGGTCAGGAGTTGTTCTATGGCCCAATCCATCCTTCTCCATCCTTCTCCATTCAACCAGGAGTATTGCTGCATCATGTCATGACGTCATTGCAGTGGCTTCCTCTTCAAGACATCTGTGCTGCTGCTACCTGGTCTTCATCATGCACATTTGCTTGAAGCTACAGTGTTGCTGTTCCTCATCCTGTTGCGACGACTGTCCTGTCGACAGCTTCCAACCATTAGCTGGTCAGTATCCTCGTGACCTTTTTGGTATAAGTCATCCAGTGCTTAAGCACCGCCTTGGGGCTCTGTAAGAATGAAATAGAAGAGTTACGTTTGAACCTATGGTTCTATGAATTCTGAATAACCACCAGAGTTCTCTGTCACTCGGGTTTCTCAGTTTTGCGAGAAGATCCAGTTTAAACAGATCCTCTGACACCCGAACTTAGATGTTCCTGGGTCATTCAGGGGTCACAGGTGACTTTGTTGGTATAACTACTCGTGTAAGATGTGCAAGACAGAAATATCCAGTGCTTAAGCACCGGCTCTGGCAGTCATCCAGAATTCATAGAACTGTAGTTACAGGTAACAGGAGTTGCACTTGCACAGCGTCACTCAATGCTGAAAGTGAGACGTGACCATGCCCGGTGTCTCCTCTCTTTCTCTCGTTTGCTTGGACGCGCTCCTGATTCACTGTTAAATTTTTACATGTTGCATTTTTCATGTTAATAAAAATATTTCTGTTAAATTTTGGGGTCTTTGTTTTTATCCTTGTGGTATCGAAAATGTAATCGAGTATCGAACATTTTCCTGAGTATCGGTATCGAGTTGAAAATTTTAGTATCGTGACAACCCTAACCAAACATCTGTGAGATTGTCTTGGCCGTTCGAGTGTACTGTGTACATGAGAAACAAGGCGTTTTTTCATGCATTCTCGCAGTTTTGGGCTGTATTAGTTTGTCCTCCTATTATTGACATGATGTGCATGCGCATGTATTCGATTGGTTTGAAACCTTTGTGTTTTTAGAGTGAATATTCAAACATAATTTTGGAGCATTTTGACAGCCCTAGTGTGGATGCTATCTATTGTCTTGATCCCAACGCCTTCCAGGTAGCAGAACTCCGACTAGCTGAAGGGTTTTCAATCATCAACATTTGCCACACTATAGATATGGATAGATGATTAGATGGATAGATGTTCGTCTTGGGCAATAAGATGTCTCGAAGATACAACTGTATATGTCTCCGCTTTACCAGAAATGCTCGTGCCAACTTCAAGCATAATAACAATGGCGGACTACATGTTGCTCTGGGCTTTGTGAGCCTACATTGGCATCAAACATGACTTGTACAACGCATTTGTTGTGCTCGTCTTGATTCTTATGGACGGGGATTGCATTCTTAACGCTGAACGTTAGTCTTTGTTGTAAGCTAACACCAGCCCGCCAGGCATAACTAGCTACTTACCACTGATAACCTGGTATTGATTACATTACAGTTAAACAAATAAAATGAAATGAGTTTAGTTGTTTTAGTTAGTCTTGTTGATCAAGATAATTCCGGCCCCAGCCCCTGAAGTGAGTAATTCGTGGTTCGAGACCAGCAAAGAGTTGGCGCCCCTCTGGGAACACCTTTCCTGCCTGCTTCTTTGGATGTCAAAACACAAAGATCTGCTTCAAGATTAGGCGCCGGCTCGGAACCGACCCTCAAACTTTCTTGGTCTAATAAGGGGTATATGTACACCTTAGATGTCAACATAGCAGTGTTTTTTCTGTCAAAAACAAATCGCCAAGGCATCAAAAGCTAGATAGGCATTGCCAGATGATTCAAACCATCATCGATGGTCAAGTAAATCGATCATCGGCCCAAGCCTAAATTAAAAGGAGGGAAAACAAGGTGGAATGAAGATCAATGCTCAGTGAATAGTGGTAGTTTGAAATATATGCATGGAGCACAAAATGGAGTGGGGGTGTGAATGATGTAACGGAAGAGTTGAAAAGCAGTTGTGGTAAAAGTTGATGGGAGGAAGTGTCTGGAGAGTAACAAGAGGAGGAGAGAGAGGGAGGGCAACAGGAATGATGAGGTTAAGGTTAAGAGATGAATATTCATCTCAAGAAAAAGTTAGTCAGAGGGCTCAGACAGCAGCAACTCTCAGTCTGTGATCACCATCTTTGATAATGGTGGAGACATTGGAATCAGTTGACCTCTGTATCCCTCCCCTGAACACCTCCTGTAGGTCGTTGTCTGTTACTCCCCAGACTATGCTAATCGAAACACTGCTGTACTGCATCTCTCTGCTCACTGTGCTGCTCAACTTATTGGTCATCATCTCCATCTCCCACTTCAGGCACAGACACTTTTCTTGAAATATCACAGCTAATATAATAGTGTGTATGACTTGTATTTATTGAAGAAGGCTTTGTTTTGCTTTTAGTCTAGCCTTCATACAAGGTTTTTGACTGTGTTTTTAAAAAGCTCAGACAGGCCAGAGATCTCAGCACAATGTAAATGAAACAGTCATTTTCAGTATGTTCTTCTGTATTTGTCTATATAGCATTAATTAGGATAAATATGAACTTAATAATACAACCAAGCCGCTGTAATAATTTGTTCAAATAATGTGGAGCAATTTTAAGGCTCTATTCTGCAGATTGGGAGTTTGGTTTTCATGTGAATAGTCAGTCAAGCAAAATGTCTGTCTGTATTTCCAGTAATTACTTTAATTTATTAACTTTTACACTGAATATGAGACTCTCATCTTAATTTCCTCTCCAGACAACTCCACACTCCCACCAATGTCATCCTCCTCTCCCTGGCTGTTTCTGACTTGATTGTGGGTCTTGGAGTGATGCCAGCTGCAATTCTCAGATGGCCGTACTGTTGGTTTATGGGTAAAATCATATGTGGTATTGGATACCTGATTGCCTTCATCATCACCTCTGCCTCTTTTGGGAACATGGTTCTCATATCAGTTTACCGTTATGTGGCTATTTGTGACCCTCTGCGCTATTCTCCCATGGTAACACTAAGCAGAGTTAAAGTTGGTGTGTCTCTGTGTTGGTGCTGCTCTGTTGTTTACAACGTCATAATACTGAAAGATTACTTTTCACAAATAGATTTATCTAATTCCTGCTATCAAGAGTGTGCTGTTATCATAAGCTATATTTCAGGGGCAGTAGACATGGTTCTGACTTTTTTCTGCCCTGTTACTGTGATCATAGTTCTCTATACGAGAGTGTTTGTGGTGGCTGTGTCACAGGCACGTGTCATGCGGTCTCAAATTTCAACTGTCAAATCAAATACTGTGACTGTCAAGAAATCTGAGATGAGGGCTGCTCGAACTCTTGGTGTTACCATTGTTGTGTTTGTACTTTGTCTCTGTCCATATTACATTCCCTCTATAACAGGACAGGACACGATAGTTGGTGGTTCATCAGCTCAAAATTGGTTGTATTATTGTAACTCCACTTTTAATCCTCTTATCTATGCTTTTTTCTACCCCTGGTTTAGAAAAGCAGTTAAAGTTATTGTCAGCCTTCAGATACTGCAGCCAGGTTCCTTTAAGGCTAAGATGAGAAGTCCTGTAGAGATGAGAAATATATTGTATAAATATATACATTGACTTATTTTTTATAAAGGTGAAAACATAAAGCATCCAAAGACCTAATTGGCTCAATACAAAACAGAAGAATATAATGTATTTTTTCTCAGTCTTATATTTCTTATGTTGGGGGATTAGTTGTTTATATTTGAGGTATTTTCTATTATTTTTATTGATTTATTTTTGCTTGATGTATACTTTTTGAGTGTTCTTAACCTTTTTGTATAGCAGACTCATTGCTATCCATTTTGGATCTGGATTTTTAACTTCAACTGCGACTACAACAAAGACCCTGTGTTCAATTTAAATCAAGAACAAAACATTTAGGTGCCACATTTTCACATACAGGAAGAATTACAGGCATGTTCTACAACAGCTTTATTGTAACCCAAACAAGGTCTGCTGTAGGCCATGGCTTTGAGAGGAATGAAAAGAATTCCAAATCATACATCTCACTGATCACTTTAATTATCTTAATGAAAATCAAACCACCTGGAATTAGAAATTTTGCATTTATATATTTTCGCTATTATTTTTATTATTATTATAGACACACATGTATATGCAATAATTCTCTACTCTATAACAACTTTATTGTAACCCAAACAAGGTCTGTTGGCCATAGCTTTGATTTCTCTTAAAAGGGAATTCCAAATCAAACATCTCACTGATCGCTTTAGTTCTCTGGATAAAAAACAAACCACATGGAATTAAAAATTTGGCATGTAACATGATTGCATTCATATATTATCATTGTTATTATTATTATTCATATTATATACACTGGTGTACGCAATGATTTGGAGTATTTGATTAATTAATTTGTTTTAAAAAGGGAAAAATAAGGCTTAACTACTTTCATCATTGATTATTCGGTTATTTTTTCATGCAAGAATGCCAAAAATGTGATACTTCTCAAATTTATAGATTTGCTGGTTGATCTGAAAATAAACTGAATCTCATTGGAATTTGGACTATCTTTCTTATCATTTTAAAGGCCAAATGATTAATCTGTTCTGCACAAACCTTGGGTCTCATGTTGGATGATTACCAACATTGCCTCAATTGTCCGAGCGTGTTGATTTTCTCTATACAACATCAGGAAGATTAGACCCTTTGCAAGCATGCAACACAATCCTTGGTACATGCCCTCGTGATATCACGTAATTGAGCAAAAAATTGGAAGATTAATCTGTAATGAAAATGATAATTAGTTGCAGACAGAGATAGACATCTACCAACAAAAACACACAGTTTTCAGTTATTAACACATGTTTATACATTGGGGTGTCAGTGTTCACTGTCAAAAATGTTTGGTCATGTTACTTTTTTAACTGCAACCACCAGCTCTACAGGTAGGAAAGTCGATCGGTCAGTTGGTTTGCGAAAGATCTTCAAAATCCTTTAGCGGTCAATTTAGTGCCCTCGGGTGCAAAAATTTGGCATGAAGTTCTAGTATGTGTTGGTGGTTTGTGTTTCTTCTTTCATACCAATTTCCTAAAAGGGGTGTGGTAATGTTTGTTGGGAATTTAGGAAGCCTCTTTCATGAATAAATGATGCCTTGCACGGGGCATTAAATATGTATAAA